>NW_027045280.1:0-300000 GCF_963576615.1 Watersipora subatra
CATACAATCATTACAACTCATACAATCATTACAACTCATACAATCATTACAACTCATACAATCATTACAACTCATATAATCATTACAACTAATATAATCATTACAATTCATACAATCATTACAATTCATACAATCATTACAACTCATACAATCATTACAACTCATACAATCATTACAACTCATACAATCATTACAACTGATACAACCATTACAACTCATACAATCATTACAACTCATACAGTCATTACAACTCATACAACCATTACAACTCATACAATCACTACAACTCATATAATCATTACAACTCATACAATCATTACAACTCATATAATCATTACAACTCATATAATCATTACAACTCATACAATCATTACAACTCATATAATCATTACAACTCATACAATCATTACAACTCATATAATCATTACAACTCATACAACCATTACAACTCATATAATCATTACAACTCATATAATCATTACAACTCATATAATCATTACAACTCATACAATCATTACAACTCATACAATCATTACAACTAATATAATCATTACAACTCATACAACCATTACAACTCATATAATCATTACAACTCATACAATCATTACAACTCATACAATCATTACAACTCATATAATCATTACAACTCATACAATCATTACAACTCATATAATCAATACAACTCATATAATTATTACAACTCATACAATCATTACAACTCATATAATAATTACAACTCATACAACCAGTACAACTCATACAATCATTACAACTCATACAATCATTACAACTCATACAATCATTACAACTCATACAATCATTACAACTCATACAGTCATTACAACTCATACAACCATTACAACTCATACAATCATTACAACTCATACAATCATTACAACTCATACAACCATTACAACTCACACAGTCATTACAACTCATACAATCATTACAACTCATACAATCATTACAACTCATACAATCATTACAACTCATACAATCATTACAACTCATATAATCATTACAACTCATATAATCATTACAACTCAAACAATCATTACAACTCATATAATAATTACAACTCATACAATCATTACAACTCATATAATCAATACAACTCATATAATTATTACAACTCATATAATCATTACAACTCATACAATCATTACAACTCATACAACCATTACAACTCATACAATCATTACAACTCATACAACCATTACAACTCATACAATCATTACAACTCATACAACCATTACAACTCATATAATCACTACAACTCATACAGTCATTACAACTCATACAATCATTACAACTCATATAATCATTACAACTCATACAATCATTACAACTCATACAATCATTACAACTCATACAACCAGTACAACTCTTACAATCATTACAACTCATACAACCAGTACAACTCATATAATCATTACAACTCATACAATCATTACAACTCATACAATCATTACAACTCATATAATCAATACAACTCATACAATCATTACAACTCATACAATCATTACAACTCATACAATCATTACAACTCATACAATCATTACAACTCATACAATCATTACAACTCATATAATCATTACAACTAATATAATCATTACAACTCATATAATCATTACAACTAATACAATCATTACAATTCATACAATCATTACAACTCATACAATCATTACAACTCATACAATCATTACAACTCATACAATCATTACAACTCATATAATCATTACAACTAATATAATCATTACAACTCATATAATCATTACAACTCATACAATCATTACAACTCATACAATCATTACAACTCATATAATCAATACAACTCATACAATCATTACAACTCATACAATCATTACAACTCATACAATCATTACAACTCATATAATCATTACAACTCATACAATCATTACAACTCATACAACCAGTACAACTCATACAATCATTACAACTCATACAACCAGTACAACTCATATAATCATTACAACTCATACAATCATTACAACTCATACAATCATTACAACTCATATAATCAATACAACTCATACAATCATTACAACTCATACAATCATTACAACTCATACAATCATTACAACTCATACAATCATTACAACTCATACAATCATTACAACTCATACAATCATTACAACTCATACAATCATTACAACTCATACAGTCATTACAACTCATACAATCATTACAACTCATATAATCATTACAACTAATATAATCATTACAACTCATATAATCATTACAACTCATACAATCATTACAACTCATACAATCATTACAACTCATACAATCATTACAACTCATACAATCATTACAACTCATACAGTCATTACAACTCATACAATCATTACAACTCATACAATCATTACAACTCATATAATCATTACAACTAATATAATCATTACAACTCATACAATCATTACAACTCATACAATCATTACAACTCATACAATCATTACAACTCATACAATCATTACAACTCATACAATCATTACAACTCATACAATCATTACAACTCATATAATCATTACAACTAATATAATCATTACAATTCATACAATCATTACAATTCATACAATCATTACAACTCATACAATCATTACAACTCATACAATCATTACAACTCATACAATCATTACAACTGATACAACCATTACAACTCATACAATCATTACAACTCATACAGTCATTACAACTCATACAACCATTACAACTCATACAATCACTACAACTCATATAATCATTACAACTCATACAATCATTACAACTCATATAATCATTACAACTCATATAATCATTACAACTCATACAATCATTACAACTCATATAATCATTACAACTCATACAATCATTACAACTCATATAATCATTACAACTCATACAACCATTACAACTCATATAATCATTACAACTCATATAATCATTACAACTCATATAATCATTACAACTCATACAATCATTACAACTCATACAATCATTACAACTAATATAATCATTACAACTCATACAACCATTACAACTCATATAATCATTACAACTCATACAATCATTACAACTCATACAATCATTACAACTCATATAATCATTACAACTCATACAATCATTACAACTCATATAATCAATACAACTCATATAATTATTACAACTCATACAATCATTACAACTCATATAATAATTACAACTCATACAACCAGTACAACTCATACAATCATTACAACTCATACAATCATTACAACTCATACAATCATTACAACTCATACAATCATTACAACTCATACAGTCATTACAACTCATACAACCATTACAACTCATACAATCATTACAACTCATACAATCATTACAACTCATACAACCATTACAACTCACACAGTCATTACAACTCATACAATCATTACAACTCATACAATCATTACAACTCATACAATCATTACAACTCATACAATCATTACAACTCATATAATCATTACAACTCATATAATCATTACAACTCAAACAATCATTACAACTCATATAATAATTACAACTCATACAATCATTACAACTCATATAATCAATACAACTCATATAATTATTACAACTCATATAATCATTACAACTCATACAATCATTACAACTCATACAACCATTACAACTCATACAATCATTACAACTCATACAACCATTACAACTCATACAATCATTACAACTCATACAACCATTACAACTCATATAATCACTACAACTCATACAGTCATTACAACTCATACAATCATTACAACTCATATAATCATTACAACTCATACAATCATTACAACTCATACAATCATTACAACTCATACAACCAGTACAACTCTTACAATCATTACAACTCATACAACCAGTACAACTCATATAATCATTACAACTCATACAATCATTACAACTCATACAATCATTACAACTCATATAATCAATACAACTCATACAATCATTACAACTCATACAATCATTACAACTCATACAATCATTACAACTCATACAATCATTACAACTCATACAATCATTACAACTCATATAATCATTACAACTAATATAATCATTACAACTCATATAATCATTACAACTAATACAATCATTACAATTCATACAATCATTACAACTCATACAATCATTACAACTCATACAATCATTACAACTCATACAATCATTACAACTCATATAATCATTACAACTAATATAATCATTACAACTCATATAATCATTACAACTCATACAATCATTACAACTCATACAATCATTACAACTCATATAATCAATACAACTCATACAATCATTACAACTCATACAATCATTACAACTCATACAATCATTACAACTCATATAATCATTACAACTCATACAATCATTACAACTCATACAACCAGTACAACTCATACAATCATTACAACTCATACAACCAGTACAACTCATATAATCATTACAACTCATACAATCATTACAACTCATACAATCATTACAACTCATATAATCAATACAACTCATACAATCATTACAACTCATACAATCATTACAACTCATACAATCATTACAACTCATACAATCATTACAACTCATACAATCATTACAACTCATACAATCATTACAACTCATACAATCATTACAACTCATACAGTCATTACAACTCATACAATCATTACAACTCATATAATCATTACAACTAATATAATCATTACAACTCATATAATCATTACAACTCATACAATCATTACAACTCATACAATCATTACAACTCATACAATCATTACAACTCATACAATCATTACAACTCATACAGTCATTACAACTCATACAATCATTACAACTCATACAATCATTACAACTCATATAATCATTACAACTAATATAATCATTACAACTCATATAATCATTACAACTCATACAATCATTACAACTCATATAATAATTACAACTCATACAACCAGTACAACTCATACAATCATTACAACTCATACAATCATTACAACTCATACAATCATTACAACTCATGTAATCATTACAACTAATATAATCATTACAACTCATATAATCATTACAACTCATACAATCATTACAACTCATACAACCATTACAACTCATACAGTCATTACAACTCATACAATCATTACAACTCATACAATCATTACAACTCATATAATCATTACAACTAATATAATCATTACAACTCATACAATCAGTACAACTCATATAATAATTACAACTCATACAACCAGTACAACTCATACAATCATTACAACTCATACAATCATTACAACTCATACAATCATTACAACTCATACAATCATTACAACTCATATAATCATTACAACTCATACAATCATTACAACTCATACAAACATTACAACTCATATAATCACTACAACTCATATAATCATTACAACTCATACAATCATTACAATTCATACAATCATTACAACTCATACAATCATTACAACTCATACAATCATTACAACTCATACAATCATTACAACTCATACAATCATTACAACTCATATAATCATTACAACTAATATAATCATTACAACTCATATAATCATTACAACTCATACAATCATTACAATTCATACAATCATTACAACTCATACAATCATTACAACTCATACAATCATTACAACTCATACAATCATTACAACTCATATAATCATTACAACTAATATAATCATTACAACTCATATAATCATTACAACTCATACAATCATTACAACTCATACAATCATTACAACTCATACAATCATTACAACTCATACAATCATTACAACTCATACAATCATTACAACTCATACAATCATTACAACTCATATAATCATTACAACTAATATAATCATTACAATTCATACAATCATTACAATTCATACAATCATTACAACTCATACAATCATTACAACTCATACAATCATTACAACTCATACAATCATTACAACTGATACAACCATTACAACTCATACAATCATTACAACTCATACAGTCATTACAACTCATACAACCATTACAACTCATACAATCACTACAACTCATATAATCATTACAACTCATACAATCATTACAACTCATATAATCATTACAACTCATATAATCATTACAACTCATACAATCATTACAACTCATATAATCATTACAACTCATACAATCATTACAACTCATATAATCATTACAACTCATACAACCATTACAACTCATATAATCATTACAACTCATATAATCATTACAACTCATATAATCATTACAACTCATACAATCATTACAACTCATACAATCATTACAACTAATAAAATCATTACAACTCATACAACCATTACAACTCATATAATCATTACAACTCATACAATCATTACAACTCATACAATCATTACAACTCATATAATCATTACAACTCATACAATCATTACAACTCATATAATCAATACAACTCATATAATTATTACAACTCATACAATCATTACAACTCATATAATAATTACAACTCATACAACCAGTACAACTCATACAATCATTACAACTCATACAATCATTACAACTCATACAATCATTACAACTCATACAATCATTACAACTCATACAGTCATTACAACTCATACAACCATTACAACTCATACAATCATTACAACTCATACAATCATTACAACTCATACAACCATTACAACTCACACAGTCATTACAACTCATACAATCATTACAACTCATACAATCATTACAACTCATACAATCATTACAACTCATACAATCATTACAACTCATATAATCATTACAACTCATATAATCATTACAACTCAAACAATCATTACAACTCATATAATAATTACAACTCATACAATCATTACAACTCACACAGTCATTACAACTCATACAATCATTACAACTCATACAATCATTACAACTCATACAATCATTACAACTCATACAATCATTACAACTCATATAATCATTACAACTCATATAATCATTACAACTCAAACAATCATTACAACTCATATAATAATTACAACTCATACAATCATTACAACTCATATAATCAATACAACTCATATAATTATTACAACTCATATAATCATTACAACTCATACAATCATTACAACTCATACAACCATTACAACTCATACAATCATTACAACTCATACAACCATTACAACTCATACAATCATTACAACTCATATAATCATTACAACTCATATAATCATTACAACTCATATAATCATTACAACTCATACAACCATTACAACTCATGCAATCATTACAACTCATACAATCATTACAACTCATACAATCATTACAACTCATATAATCATTACAACTCATACAATCATTACAAATCATATAATCATTACAATTCATACAATCATTACAACTCATATAATCATTACAACTCATATAATCATTACAACTCATACAATCATTACAACTCATACAATCATTACAACTCATACACTCATTACAACTCATATAATCATTACAACTCATATAATCATTACAACTCATACAATCATTACAACTCATATAATCATTACAACTCATATAATCATTACAACTCATATAATCATTACAACTCATACAACCATTACAACTCATGCAATCATTACAACTCATACAATCATTACAACTCATACAATCATTACAACTCATATAATCATTACAACTCATACAATCATTACAACTCATATAATCATTACAATTCATACAATCATTACAACTCATATAATCATTACAACTCATATAATCATTACAACTCATACAATCATTACAACTCATACAATCATTACAACTCATACACTCATTACAACTCATATAATCATTACAACTCATATAATCATTACAACTCATATAATCATTACAACTCATACAACCATTACAACTCATGCAATCATTACAACTCATACAATCATTACAACTCATACAATCATTACAACTCATATAATCATTACAACTCATACAATCATTACAACTCATACAATCATTACAACTCATACAATCATTACAACTCATACAATCATTACAACTCATACAATCATTACAACTCATACAATCATTACAACTCATATAATCATTACAACTCATATAATCATTACAACTCATACAATCATTACAACTCATATAATAATTACAACTCATACAACCAGTACAACTCATACAATCATTACAACTCCTACAATCATTACAACTCATACAATCATTACAACTCATATAATAATTACAACTCATACAATCATTACAACTCATACAACCATTACAACTCATACAATCATTACAACTCATACAATCATTACAACTCATACAATCATTACAACTCATATAATCATTACAACTCATATAATCATTACAACTCATACAATCATTACAACTCATATAATAATTACAACTCATACAATCATTACAACTCATACAATCATTACAACTCATATAATCATTACAACTCATACAACCATTACAACTCATACAATCATTACAACTCATACAATCATTACAACTCATATAATCATTACAACTCATACAATCATTACAACTCATATAATCATTACAACTAATATAATCATTACAACTCATATAATCATTACAACTCATACAATCATTACAACTAATATAATCATTACAACTCATACAACCATTACAACTCATACAATCATTACAACTCATATAATCAGTACAACTCATATAATCATTACAACTCATACAATCACTACAACTCATATAATCATTACAACTAATATAATCATTACAACTCATATAATCATTACAACTCATACAATCATTACAACTCATATAATAATTACAACTCATACAACCAGTACAACTCATACAATCATTACAACTCATACAATCATTACAACTCATACAATCATTACAACTCATACAATCATTACAACTCATATAATCATTACAATTCATACAATCTTTACAATTCATACAATCATTACAACTCATATAATCAGTACAACTCATATAATCATTACAACTCATACAATCATTACAACTCATATAATCATTACAACTAATATAATCATTACAACTCATATAATCATTACAACTCATACAATCATTACAACTCATATAATAATTACAACTCATACAACCAGTACAACTCATACAATCATTACAACTCATACAATCATTACAACTCATACAATCATTACAACTCATACAATCATTACAACTCATATAATCATTACAAATCATACAATCATTACAACTCATATAATAATTACAACTCATACAACCAGTACAACTCATACAATCATTGCAACTCATACAATCATTACAACTCATACAACCAGTACAACTCATACAATCATTACAACTCATACAATCATTACAACTCATACAATCATTACAACTCATACAATCATTACAACTCATATAATCATTACAATTCATACAATCATTACAATTCATACAATCATTACAACTCATATAATCAGTACAACTCATATAATCATTACAATTCATATAATAATTACAACTCATACAACCAGTACAACTCATACAATCATTACAACTCATACAATCATTACAACTCATACAATCATTACAACTCATACAATCATTAAAACTCATATAATCATTACAACTCATACAATCATTACAACTCATACAATAATTACAACTCATACAACCAGTACAACTCATACAACCATTACAACTCATACAATCATTACAACTCATACAATCATTACAACTCATACAATCATTACAACTCATACAACCATTACAACTCATACAATCATTACAACTCATACAATCATTACAACTCATACAATCATTACAACTCATATAATCATTACAACTCATACACTCATTACAACTCATATAATCAATACAACTCATATAATTATTACAACTCATACAGTCATTACAACTCATACAACCATTACAACTCATACAATCATTACAACTCATACAATCATTACAACTCATACAATCATTACAACTCATATAATCATTACAACTAATACAATCATTACAACTCATATAATCAATACAACTCATATAATTATTACAACTCATACAGTCATTACAACTCATACAACCATTACAACTCATACAATCATTACAACTCATACAATCATTACAACTCATACAATCATTACAACTCATACAACCATTACAACTCATACAATCATTACAACTCATACAATCATTACAACTCATACAATCATTACAACTCATATAATCATTACAACTCATATAATCATTACAACTCATACAATCATTACAACTCATATAATAATTACAACTCATACAATCATTACAACTCATACAATCATTACAACTCATATAATCATTACAACTCATACAACCATTACAACTCATACAATCATTACAACTCATACAATCATTACAACTCATATAATCATTACAACTCATACAATCATTACAACTCATATAATCATTACAACTCATACAATCATTACAACTCATACAATCATTACAACTCATATAATCATTACAACTCATACACTCATTACAACTCATATAATCAATACAACTCATATAATTATTACAACTCATACAGTCATTACAACTCATACAACCATTACAACTCATACAATCATTACAACTCATACAATCATTACAACTCATACAATCATTACAACTCATATAATCATTACAACTAATACAATCATTACAACTCATATAATCAATACAACTCATATAATTATTACAACTCATACAGTCATTACAACTCATACAACCATTACAACTCATACAATCATTACAACTCATACAATCATTACAACTCATACAATCATTACAACTCATATAATCATTACAACTCATACAATCATTACAACTCATATAATCATTACAATTCATACAATCATTACAACTCATACAACCATTACAACTCATATAATCATTACAACTCATACAATCATTACAACTCATATAATCATTACAACTCATACAATCATTACAACTCATACAACCATTACAACTCATATAATAATTACAACTCATGCAATCATTACAACTCATATAATCATTACAACTCATACAATCATTACAACTCATATAATCATTACAACTCATACAATCATTACAACTCATATAATCATTACAACTCATACAACCATTACAACTCATACAACCATTACAACTCATACAACCAGTACAACTCATACAATCATTGCAACTCATACAATCATTACAACTCATACAACCAGTACAACTCATACAATCATTACAACTCATACAATCATTACAACTCATATAATCATTACAACTCATACAACCATTACAACTCATATAATCATTACAACTCATATAATAATTACAACTCATATAATCATTACAACTAATACAATCATTACAACTCATATAATCATTACAACTCATACAATCATTACAACTCATATAACCATTACAACTCATACAATCATTACAACTCATACAATCATTACAACTCATATAATCATTACAACTCATACAATCATTACAACTCATATAATAATTACAACTCATACAACCATTACAACTCATACAACCATTACAACTCATACAATCACTACAACTCATACAATCATTACAACTCATACAAGCATTACAACTCATATAATCATTACAACTCATACACTCACTACAACTCATACAATCATTACAACTCATATAATCATTACAACTCATACAATCATTACAACTCATATAATCATTACAACTCATACAATCATTACAACTCATACAATCATTACAACTCATATAATCATTACAACTCATACAATCATTACAACTCATATAATAATTACAACTCATACAACCATTACAACTCATATAATCATTACAACTCATACAATCATTACAACTCATACAATCATTACAACTCATATAATCATTACAACTCATACAATCATTACAACTCATATAATAATTACAACTCATACAACCATTACAACTCATATAATCATTACAACTCATACAATCATTACAACTCATACAATCATTACAACTCATATAATCATTACAACTCATACAATCATTACAACTCATATAATCATTACAACTCATACAATCATTACAACTCATACAATCATTACCACTCATATAATCATTACAACTCATACAATCATTACAACTCATATAATAATTACAACTCATACAACCATTACAACTCATACAACCATTACAACTCATACAATCATTACAACTCATACAATCATTACAACTCATATAATCATTACAACTCATACAATCATTACAACTCATATAATAATTACAACTCATACAACCAGTACAACTCATACAATCATTACAACTCATACAATCATTACAACTCATACAATCATTACAACTCATACAATCGTTACAACTCATACAACCATTACAACTCATACAATCATTACAACTCATACAATCATTACAACTCATATAATCATTACAACTCATACAATCATTACAACTCATATAATAATTACAACTCATACAACCAGTACAACTCATACAATCATTACAACTCATACAATCATTACAACTCATACAATCATTACAACTCATACAATCATTACAACTCATACAACCAGTACAACTCATACAATCATTACAACTCATATAATCATTACAACTCATACAATCATTACAACTCATACAATCATTACAACTCATATAATCATTACAACTCATACAATCATTACAACTCATACAACCAGTACAACTCATACAATCATTACAACTCATACAATCATTACAACTCATATAATCATTACAACTCATACAATCATTACAACTCATATAATAATTACAACTCATACAACCAGTACAACTCATACAATCATTACAACTCATACAATCATTACAACTCATACAATCATTACAACTCATACAATCATTACAACTCATATAATAATTACAACTCATTCAACCAGTACAACTCATACAATCATTACAACTCATACAATCATTACAACTCATACAATCATTACAACTCATACAATCATTACAACTCATATAATCATTACAATTCATACAATCATTACAACTCATATAATCATTACAACTCATATTATCATTACAACTAATACAATCATTACAACTCATACAATCATTACAACTCATACAATCATTACAACTCATACAATCATTACAACTCATACAATCATTACAACTCATACAATCATTACAACTCATACAATCATTACAACTCATACAATCATTACAACTCATACAGTCATTACAACTCATACAACCATTACAACTCATACAATCACTACAACTCATACAATCATTACAACTCATATAATCATTACAACTCATACAATCATTACAACTCATATAATCATTACAACTCATACAATCATTACAACTCATATAATCATTACAACTCATACAATCATTACAACTCATATAATAATTACAACTCATACAACCAGTACAACTCATACAATCATTACAACTCATACAATCATTACAACTCATACAATCATTACAACTCATACAATCATTACAACTCATATAATAATTACAACTCATACAACCAGTACAACTCATACAATCATTACAACTCATACAATCATTACAACTCATACAATCATTACAACTCATACAATCATTACAACTCATATAATCATTACAATTCATACAATCATTACAACTCATATAATCATTACAACTCATATAATCATTACAACTAATACAATCATTACAACTCATACAATCATTACAACTCATACAATCATTACAACTCATACAATCATTACAACTCATACAATCATTACAACTCATACAATCATTACAACTCATACAATCATTACAACTCATACAATCATTACAACTCATACAGTCATTACAACTCATACAACCATTACAACTCATACAATCACTACAACTCATACAATCATTACAATTCATATAATCATTACAACTCATACAATCATTACAACTCATATAATCATTACAACTCATACAATCATTACAACTCATATAATCATTACAACTCATACAATCATTACAACTCATATAATCATTACAACTCATACAATCATTACAACTCATACAGTCATTACAACTCATACAACCATTACAACTCATACAATCACTACAACTCATACAATCATTACAACTCATATAATCATTACAACTCATACAATCATTACAACTCATATAATCATTACAACTCATACAATCATTACAACTCATATAATCATTACAACTCATACAATCATTACAACTCATACAGTCATTACAACTCATACAACCATTACAACTCATACAATCACTACAACTCATACAATCATTACAACTCATATAATCATTACAACTCATACAATCATTACAACTCATATAATCATTACCACTCATACAATCATTACAACTCATACAACCATTACAACTCATACAATCACTACAACTCATACAATCATTACAACTCATATAATCATTACAACTCATACAATCATTACAACTCATATAATCATTACAACTCATACAATCATTACAACTCATATAATCATTACAACTCATACAATCATTACAACTCATATAATAATTACAACTCATACAACCAGTACAACTCATACAATCATTACAACTCATACAATCATTACAACTCATACAATCATTACAACTCATACAATCATTACAACTCATATAATAATTACAACTCATACAACCAGTACAACTCATACAATCATTACAACTCATACAATCATTACAACTCATACAATCATTACAACTCATACAATCATTACAACTCATATAATCATTACAATTCATACAATCATTACAACTCATATAATCATTACAACTCATATAATCATTACAACTAATACAATCATTACAACTCATACAATCATTACAACTCATACAATCATTACAACTCATACAATCATTACAACTCATACAATCATTACAACTCATACAATCATTACAACTCATACAATCATTACAACTCATACAATCATTACAACTCATACAGTCATTACAACTCATACAACCATTACAACTCATACAATCAGTACAACTCATATAATCATTACAACTCATACAATCATTACAACTCATATAATCATTACAACTCATACAATCATTACAACTCATATAATCATTACAACTCATACAATCATTACAACTCATATAATCATTACAACTCATACAATCATTACAACTCATATAATCATTACAACTCATACAATCATTACAACTCATATAATCATTACAACTCATACAATCATTACAACTCATACAATCATTACAACTCATATAATCATTACAACTCATACAGTCATTACAACTCATACAACCATTACAACTCATACAATCACTACAACTCATACAATCATTACAACTCATATAATCATTACAACTCATACAATCATTACAACTCATATAATCATTACAACTCATACAATCATTACAACTCATACAATCATTACAACTCATACAATCATTACAACTCATACAGTCATTACAACTCATACAACCATTACAACTCATACAATCATTACAACTCATATAATCATTACAACTCATACAATCATTACAACTCATATAATCATTACAACTCATACAATCATTACAACTCATATAATCATTACAACTCATACAATCATTACAACTCATATAATCATTACAACTCATACAGTCATTACAACTCATACAACCATTACAACTCATACAATCATTACAACTAATACAATCATTACAACTCATATAATCATTACAACTCATATAATCATTACAACTCTTACAACTCTTACAACTCATACAGTCATTACAACTCATACAACCATTACAACTCATACAATCATTACAACTCATATAATCATTACAACTCATACAATCATTACAACTCATATAATCATTACAACTCATACAATCATTACAACTCATATAATCATTACAACTCATACAATCATTACAACTCATATAATCATTACAACTCATACAATCATTACAACTCATATAATCATTACAACTCATACAATCATTACAACTCATACAATCATTACAACTCATATAATCATTACAACTCATACAATCATTACAACTCATATAATCAATACAACTCATATAATTATTACAACTCATACAGTCATTACAACTCATACAACCATTACAACTCATACAATCATTACAACTCATACAATCATTACAACTCATACAATCATTACAACTCATACAATCATTACAACTCATACAATCATTACAACTCATATAATCATTACAATTCATACAATCATTACAATTCATACAATCATTACAACTCATATAATCAGTACAACTCATATAATCATTACAACTCATATAATAATTACAACTCATACAACCAGTACAACTCATACAATCATTACAACTCATACAATCATTACAACTCATACAATCATTACAGCTCATACAATAATTACAACTCATACAACCAGTACAACTCATACAATCATTGCAACTCATACAATCATTACAACTCATACAACCAGTACAACTCATACAATCATTACAACTCATACAATCATTACAACTCATACAATCATTACAACTCATATAATCATTACAACTCATACAATCATTACAACTCATACAATCATTACAACTCATACAACCATTACAACTCATACAACCATTACAACTCATATAATCATTACAACTCATACAATCATTACAACTCATACAATCATTACAACTCATACAACCATTACAACTCATACAATCATTACAACTCATACAATCATTACAACTCATACAACCATTACAACTCATACAGTCATTACAACTCATATAATCATTACAACTCATACAACCAGTACAACTCATACAATCATTACAACTGATACAATCATTACAACTCATACAATCATTGCAACTCATACAATCATTACAACTCATACAACCATTACAACTCATATAACCATTACAACTCATACAATCATTACAACTGATACAATCATTACAACTCATACAATCATTGCAACTCATACAATCATTACAACTCATACAACCAGTACAACTCATACAATCATTACAACTCATACAATCATTACAACTCATATAATCATTACAACTCATACAACCATTACAACTCATCCAACCATTACAACTCATACAACCATTACAACTCATATAACCATTACAACTCATACAATCATTACAACTGATACAATCATTACAACTCATACAATCATTGCAACTCATACAATCATTACAACTCATACAACCAGTACAACTCATACAATCATTACAACTCATACAATCATTACAACTCATATAATCATTACAACTCATACAACCATTACAACCCATATAATCATTACAACTCATATAATCATTACAACTCATATAATAATTACAACTCATATAATCATTACAACTCATACAATCATTACAACTCATACAATCATTAAAACTCATACAACCATTACAACTCATACAACCAGTACAAATCATACAATCATTGCAACTCATACAATCATTACAACTCATACAACCAGTACAACTCATACAATCATTACAACTCATACAATCATTACAACTCATATAATCATTACAACTCATACAATCATTACAACTCATACAACCATTACAACTCATACAATCATTACAACTCATATAATAATTACAACTCATATAATCATTACAACTCATACAATCATTACAACTCATATAATCATTACAACTCATACAATCATTACAACTCATATAATCATTACAACTCATACAATCATTACAACTCATACAATCATTACAACTCATATAATCATTACAACTCATACAATCATTACAACTCATATAATAATTACAACTCATACAACCATTACAACTCATACAACCATTACAACTCATACACTCACTACAACTCATACAATCATTACAACTCATACAATCATTACAACTCATACAATCATTACAACTCATACAATCATTACAACTCATACAATCATTACAACTCATACAATCATTACAACTCATACAATCATTACAACTCATATAATCATTACAACTCATACAATCACTACAACTCATACAACCAGTACAACTCATACAATCATTACAACTCATACAATCATTACAACTCATACAATCATTACAACTCATACAATAATTACAACTCATACAACCAGTACAACTCATACAATCATTGCAACTCATACAATCATTACAACTCATACAACCAGTACAACTCATACAATCATTACAACTCATACAATCATTACAACTCATATAATCATTACAACTCATACAACCATTACAACTCATATAATCATTACAACTCATATAATAATTACAACTCATATAATCATTACAACTCATACAATCATTACAACTCATATAATCATTACAACTCATACAATCATTACAACTCATATAATCATTACAACTCATACAATCATTACAACTCATACAATCATTACAACTCATATAATCATTACAACTCATACAATCATTACAACTCATATAATAATTACAACTCATACAACCATTACAACTCATACAACCATTACAACTCATACAATCATTACAACTCATACAATCATTACAACTCATACAATCATTACAACTCATACAATCATTACAACTCATACAACCATTACAACTCATACAATCATTACAACTCATATAATCAATACAACTCATACAACCATTACAACTCATATAATCATTACAACTCATACAATCACTACAACTCATACAATCATTACAACTCGTACAATCATTACAACTCATATAATCACTACAACTCATACAATCATTACAACTCATATAATCATTACAACTCATATAATCATTACAACTCATACAATCATTACAACTCATATAATAATTACAACTCATACAACCAGTACAACTCATACAATCATTACAACTCATACAATCATTACAACTTATACAATCATTACAACTCATACAATAATTACAACTCATACAATCATTACAACTCATACAGTCATTACAACTCATACAACCATTACAACTCATACAATCATTACAACTCATACAACCACCCCAACTCATACAATCGTTAAAACCCATACAATCATTACAACTCATACAATCACCCTAACTCATACAATCATAACAACTCATACAATCATTACGACTCATACAATGAATCTCAAATCTCACTGGATCACAACAAAAACTCCTATCTGGCATCTATCTTGGCACTATCATGACTGAGATTGACACCAAAGATAATCGCTTCTTGTTGACATTTTCTGTTGGAGATGATCATTTTACAGCTATGATGGGTACGCCGTAGCCTGGGCATGGCTCTCGTGGGAGATTGGGAGAGAGAGCCTGAGACACATTGCAACACGCTGATAAGACCACTCTAAAAGTCGACTTCTGCAGTTGCTAATATCACAATCGTTATTTCCAAAGGAGTAACATGTGACGGTTTTATTTATGATCTACGCGAGTATTACGTATTATTTTTAATCTGAATTGACAGCAAACAAACGCTGGTTAGTAAGTATGAAATGTTGGTTGCATAATAAATCAATCACAGGAGTTATATTATTTCATATATTCAACTAATTATGTTTGATTTAAGTATAATAAAACATTAAATCAATTAAATAAAAAATTCACAATAACAATACAAACATAGCAAACATATAGCAATAGTACAACAAAAATGAATTGCAAGCTACTAGTAAACCAAAGTTTATCTAGTAAAAAGTAATTTCAGTTTTATTTTACTCGCGAGTATTATGATTACTCGCGACAGTTATTATGAACAAATCGAACCTACCACTGCGAAACGGTGCCATCTGAAAGCAAATACTCTTTCCGAGGCCAGTAGGAAAAACTATAAATTGGTCAAAACCTTCGATAGTATGTTGTGAAGCTTGAAACTGTTTTGATCTCAGTGTGACTATGCCTAGCTTTGATAGTAATTTTGAATCGCTCCATTTTTTATCAGTATATGAAATGAAACTTCTAACATGAAAACGCAAGAGAATAGTAACCTATAGTTCTTATCGTTTTATTATCAAACGGGGTACTACGTAACCACCCAGCCTATCAAAGACATAGAGCCTTTTACTAGATTAAGTCACGTGATCATGACAACAGGTTTTTAAACGCGCCAAATCTAATACATCGTGAGATCTGAAATTAACGGCACGCTTCCATTAGTATCAGTTTGAGCGTCATTTGTAACATATGTTGCTAGTTTTGCAGCAGTTATCTTACTTTTTTTTCTATGTGTCCCAGGATCTCTCTCCCAATCTCCCACGAGAGCTATGCCCAGGCTAGGTACGCCGTACTGTGAGGATGTTCATCCTAGTAAATGAGGCAAGCTTGTATGTTCGGCTTATATAGTTGACATTTATGTTTCCTGTTTTACAGGCCCAGTATTCAGACTGCACCGGCTTGTTAGGAAAGTAAGGCTGGCTCAGCTACCGGGGCCAAACCTTTACAGTATTATGCAAGCAGCATCAGAAAATATGTCTATGTTCACTTTGTGGCTTTGTTCACTTTGCCTAGTCTAGGCCATAGTTTTAAGCAGGAAGCCATGGAGAGTGGAGCAACTACCAGCACTGGAAATGATTCGAAGGTAAACTTTACTCCAATTGATTTCAAGTGTGTTTGTGAGAGGTACCTAGACATGAATAGCAAGAAATCTTGTGGATTTTTTCGAGATACGCATACAAATAATAATCTTTTTCCAAAATGTTTTCTTAAAGTTCCTTGCTGGCACTAATATTTAAAAAGTTGCTTCGCACAAAGAGGTGCCAACCGCGAAGTAGACAAAGTGTTGCCCATTTCATGAAGTTTTTCATCACCATGGCAGGTAGACATAGGCTAGTAAATGAGTATGGTGATGGCTGTGCTATATTTAGAAGTGTAGCTAAAACCAACAAAAAGATTTTTACTTTATGATGGTCTCATAAGAATACAATCATTTTCTGATTATTTTGCAGGACAAGAAAAATAAAAGTTTTTGCTGTGCTTTTGGTTGTTTTAATACTCCAGCAAAAGACAGTTAACTCAGTTTTCACACCTTTCCATCGGAAGAAAAACACTTAGACATACGTAACAAGTGGATAGACACCGTGAAACGTAAGAACTGGATGCCTTCCAAATACTCTGCGCTCTGCAGTGATCATTTCACAATAGACTCCTATCGTAGACCTCCTGGTATCATGATGGCTGCCATACTAAAGCTTATACTGCTGTACCAAGGGTATTTGGTTCTCTGCCAAAATATTTACAACCGACTCTACCAAAGCATAGACGACTGTTATGCCGACCAACACTATCTAAATCATCTCCACCAGACCGAGATGAGCCAGTCCTGGAACCTTCACTTTGATATGAAGAGCTAAGCAATCTGAAAAGATCATTCCTGACCCTCTACATAAGTGTACCTCGTACCTTGGAATAGGAAATTATATTTTTCAAACATTTTGTGAGGCCAAGTATCTACTTCTGTACAAGCTTGGACAGGACGATATAGAAACACTGTCTTCAAAGATTCGGGCCAAGGGAGGTTTCAACAATAATCCAGAAGTCCTTAGCTTCAAATTTGCACTGACAGCTCGACTAGTAAAAACAGACATCACACCTAACTATCTTGACTGTGATAGCTCAGATGGCTCCTGCTCCCTACTTGTCTCATCTAAACGCAGAAAAATTCATTTAGAAAGTGACGATGACTTCCATGATTATTTCGAATTAGCGAACGGCTGGAAATTGATCGGTCAAAATCTGTCTCGGACATAGTGGAGTATATCGGTAGGTAAATACAACCAATTCCTCCAAATTTTCTACAAAACACGAGATCTGGCACACATTGCGGCCTTCCTGCTTGTGCTAAACTGCATGACTGTCCATATTGTGGTACATGATTTAGGTATGTACATGTATTTTGGTATTAGCTACTTTCACTTATTGTTAGTGTATAGAACAGATATACAGGAAGCAGAGTGGCTTGAAATAATACTGCAGCAGATCAGTTAGATGTAGTTAAATTTATTTTACGGTTGATACATATGCTTTTTTATAATAATATTAGCATATGATATTTATTTAGCAGGTTATGCGGTACGGTGCTTAAAACTCAACTGCAATGACTGCACCAGCTTTATAGCTTCCTGTCCAGGTTTACGCAACAAGAATGATGGGACACTAATCATTGTAAAAGATTGGGGTGGTCTGTTTACATCTCATCCTGTCATCACAAAGATATGTCTAGGCTCAGAACAGATTATCTGGCAGTGTGTCAACTTACAAGGAATCACTGCAGACATATACAAGCTGGTGGTCACTAAGACTTTTTTATAGGTTGTACAAAGCAATTTGCATCAAGAATTTCCATGCTCAAGTCACAGCGCAGCGTTAGTAAAAACTATTACATCCAGATACGTCAGAATTAGATTTCACGGTGAGGCTACAAAGGTAGCAGCTAACAAGAGTAATCTTAGATCAAAGCTCAGTCGACTGGTCATCTTCAGTCATGTGTAGCCTGTCACAATATGTCTAGAAAAGTGTACCATTTGTCGTTTGTCTTCTACGATTTTTCTGATGCTGTTTGCATAACTCCTAAGACGTAACATTTACATTCATGGCAGACTGCGATCAGTGTACAATTTACCAGTGTGTATGCATTTGAAATCAGTTTGTACACCTAGCTATCTGACATGTTAGCCCATAGCATAGGGCAACATTGATAATTTTGCAATATTTTTTGAATAGATCAATATACATTATTACTGGCACTTCACATTTGAAATATTTTACTTTATGTTTACAAATTTGCAGGGTAGGAAATGCATAGTGTATAAGTTTTGCATCTAAAATTTTAACCAATATCTTGTGTACTTTAGTAGTTATGTCAAATTACATGTAGCAACAAAGCTGTCTCCATCATTCTTTCAATGTAAACCATGACGACTGCTTGCCTGACCAGCTGCAAGTGAACAAAGCGTTGACGTTACGTCGTGAAGAATGTGGCTATTTATGTAAGACACTGTGGCTTTGCATTGACCAGTCTAGTATAGTGTTAATAGGTCTATGTATGGTTGTCTCATTTTGTCAATTTCCTGTTCAATTGAGAGCGTGCTTAGCCATTGTTTATGTTAGCTGTATTTATGTACAAGTAGAATGCTGCTGGTTGGTCGCAGGTGGGGACCATGCATACACGTTGTCAAATTGAAACTTAAATCTAACAATCTCTAGATACAACCTTTATTTTGACAACAGGTATACAATTTGAAATATATATTATACAATAATCAAATTTTTTTTCACATATATATTATACGGGTTCATTTTTATATGTTTATACCATTAAATATTTAAAAAGGGTAGGATTAATAGCTTACAGGTAGTTATGATTTGAGTAACAAACAACCCATTTCAAAAGTCTTTACAACTTTAGTTAATCTATATTGGCTAACCATCAATCCATCTACTAAAATGAGATGATACATGATATGGTTTACAAAATTCTATTTGGTAAATAACTATGTTTGCTCTTGTCTACCAAAATAAGATAAGAAATAAAATAGTATGTAATAGCTTAATTATAAAATCATGTAAGGTAACCAATACCCACTTCCAAAACGCTTTGAAAAAATCATTCATTCGCAATGGCTTTCTTTGCTCATTATTTCATACTCAATAAGTCTTCATCATGCATGTAATAACACCAAACTTTACCATATAGGACATCTGAACTTAAATTTTTTTGCCTTTTTTTCTTTAGCTTCTGCGTCTTCTACTTGTTGTCTGGCTTGTTTCTGAAAAGCTTTTGTCTGCTTCAACTCGTCATATACTTTTTCTTTTGCTTGTTCTGCTTTTCTGGCAGAATTGTCCATCTCTTCAAGTTGATTATATACCTTATCTAGTTTAGGCTGGCGTTGCAAAGGATGTGCTTGTCGATTGTCAAGAGTGCCTTGTAAATTAATTAACTGCCTTTTCAGGTTTTCTTGGTCTGCTGTCAATCTACAAGCAAAAGATTTAGTCATTTAATCATGTATTTGAAAAATCAATTCGATTCATTTGATGCTATGTAGCCTACGACAATAATGCTGTTGGTAATTCCAAAACAGAGAGCTTAAAAAATTTCCATCATTTTACATCATTTAGAAACTGGGTAGTAGTATTCCGATCAATTTATCTATTCATTTTAGATTTTATTATTTATATTAAATAAAAAAACAGACATTAAGCACAACTTACACATCTTACTCTAGATTTCAACAATGGTAATCTCTAATACCAGTCTCCTGTCATTGTGTCAACTTTTACCCAATTTATTAGTTAATGTTTTACTGCTGGTTGCATACAACTTAACTATTAGACACAATGGCTATTTTTAAATTGACCACATGACTAGTAAAATTGTAGGAAAAACCTATAGATCCTGAATCATTTAACACAATGACCATTACAGAGAGTTTACATAGTTTGTTTGGTTTATTCTACAATATTGTACTTATTAAAAATGGAAGTTTTTACATGCATAAAGTAAATTTAACGACTGAAAATGAACCTGAAAGGTCAGTAAAGCTAAAAGAAATGTGAAGGTTCTGATCACTAGGCAAAATTAAAATTATGATGAATGATTAGCAAGAACTGAAGTGAAATATGAGAGGAAACATGAAAATAGGAAGAAGCCCTTTTATAAATGAGGCTATCAAACATTTTTCTTCAATATAGTAGTTCAGTATTCAACAAAATCTGTCTTGAATTTTGGTTGTATGTCAAAATTAGATTCCAAAAGTGCAAAGACAAAGCCAGAATGGGAGTTCTTGATGATGTGTTGTTCAAGTAAAAAATTTTCACTTTTACCAGATCTATCACACTTTGAAAGTCTTTATGATAGAAATTTAATAAAATGTAAGCAGTTTCTGGCGAAAATTGAGCAACATAATTGAGCATTTCAGCAAACATCATCTGAAGCTAGCATCGTCAGTTATGGAAGATTTTAGACATTAAAAGTATTAGGCGAGGTATATCATAGGATTAAGTTTCTTTGCCTGATGCCAAATAAAGAACCACAATATTTACAGTTGTATGCCATTAAAACATTAAACAGTAAGCTCATAAAAATATTTTATTACCAATATAGAAGATGACATTATCTTGATCTTGCAAGAAATGTTGCGCGATTGGAATATTTCCATACAAAATTTCAAATGTGTTCTTTAAATGAGCTATTTCCTATACTTAAACGTTCTAATAGATGCTGACAAATCGAAAGAAAAAACATTCTAAACAATTTAATTTATCAGCCTGCAATGAAGTTGCAGCTACAATGAAACGAGAACAACAGGAAAAGACATATAGTTTTCAAAATTTAACATGGTCATAGAAAAACAATGAGTGAAACCTATTGTTTGCCATTTGTCTTCAAAATTTGCCTTTGCTCTATCTTTGCCTAATACCCTTTAGCTTTAATAAACAGCAAAGCTGGTTATCATTTAAGGCATCCCACAAGCTGGAACTAACTCAAAAAAGTCAGTATCATGCAAGGACTTGTAGGCTTACCATCTTACGATACAAAACTATATACAAGAAAGTCAAAATCTTTGATACCAATTCGTCATTTACTCGTTTGCAAAAAACCGGAGCCAGAAGGTCAATAAATGTCAGTTCTTTTTGCATCAACAAAAACTGAAATCTAGCTCTTATATCCATTTATGTGACCATATTAACAATGATATTGCTAGAAGGGATATGCGATCAATGTGTATTCCTCAATATATGTATGAACAAACAAAAGATGCCATGATATATCTTCAAAAATATAGAATACCAGATTGATTCATAACCTTTACTTGCGACCCAAGTTTGAAAGTAGTCTGACAAAGCCCTTACATTGATGTGAACTGATGTGAACTTAAAGGTTTACTTCCAACAAAATTCACATTAAAATTACTTGGTATCAAAAGATTCACCAAGTCTTACTCTGTTGTGTTGTAGGTGCAAAATATGTGGAAAGGTGATTACAAGCTCTTGAAAGCCCAAAAACGAACAGTTAATTGCCGTCATCACAAAACCACCGTAGATTAGAATCTCTTTCCAAAATGGTTCAAATGAGATGTAGATGAACAAGATGGCTTCTGTTCACACTTTCATGCAACCTCATTCGCCAAAATATTTTTGCAAATATACTTCGCGCATTCAATAAAACCATGTCTATTGTTCTTATGCATCTATTTCATCGTCATTGTAATGCTGCCACTTTCAGCACTGATACTTTATAACCTACAGTGAAAACTCGTTTAACTTTTTAACCTTAGCTCGAAGGAGTACATATCATTGTCTGATAAACATGATGAGCCTGTTGGTTACCTGTGATAATCAAAGAAGGCTGCAGAAAGTACTTGCGCTGTTTGGCAGGAAGTGTGGGTCACATGATCAGATTACGACTAGACAATTAGACCAAGCCGAAACCAAACTGTAAAGTAGCAAGCATTTATATTGGATATGGGGTCTTCAGCAAAACCTGAAGCGTTTGTCATAAACTGGTGCCACGAGAAGTTTTATGTTGAGCCTTTTATTGGCCTTTAATTTTACGTGAAAACATCATGTGTCAAAACAATAACCAAATTAATTAACTACTTTGGAGAAATAAACTGATTCCGATCTACGGCGGTTTCGTGATGGCCGCGATTAACTGTTCGTTTTTGAGCTTTTTAGAGCTTGTAATCTCATTTCCACATATTTTGCATCCACAACACAGCAGAGTAAGACATGGTAAATCTTTTGATACCAGATAACTTTAATGCGAGTTTGTTGCAAGTAAACCTTTAAGTATCAATATTTATTGTAAACTACCAACTTGTAAAAGAACAAAAGCTTTCAAGTACCATATTTTGAATGGGATTAGCGAAAGGCTGACTTTCTCTCCTGCAGTCAGTCAAGATGACTAAGACTGTTTGGTTGTGGCTTATGTACAATAGCATATCTGCAATGAGCTCAATTACAAGCAGTCATTATCATGGTTTGTATTAATTTGCCTCAATTTTAAACTTTTTTTCAGCTATATCTTCATAACAGAGTCTAGGCTTTCTTATATTTTGTTGCCATCACATAGTTGCGAGTATAATAGTTAAAAGCAGAAGCCAGTCTTGTTCTATTCTGTGGACATGGCCCAGCCATCTCAGAATTTTTTTAATATGGAGAACAGTCATTCATGTGAGGCCAACTTGTTTCAAAATATCTGCGTTTGTGATCTTGTCCTGCCACTTGATGTTTTTCAAGCATGTAGTTGCTTTCCTCGAGCTTGATAAGACATCCAGGTCTCTGCGCCACATAGGAGACTTGACAGAACCACTGTTCAATACACTTTACTATTCACCCTGACTAAGACATGCTTGTTCTTCAAGAGTTTCCGTTAAAGCTTGCCAAAAGCAGCTCTGGCTTTGCCGATGCTTGCTTAGAGCTCCATTTCAATCCCAAACGTGTTAGATAGAGCTCTTCCTATTAGTGATTCTAAGTGATGAAGATGTCTTTGGTTCTAGGAAGACTAAGGAGAGCCAAAAAAGAGTTTGTTTCGTTGGTACATACACATTGTCTTTTAGATATTAATCTTGAAGTTAAACAGAGATGCATGAAAAACTGGTCCAAGAGTAGCTGCTTGTCAGAGGCAGAATGAGCAACCAATGCACTGTTATCAGTAAATAGCATTCATAAAATCAGGTGTTTGGTGCTACAAGATTCGGTTTTGAATTGGGATACATTGAAAAGATCTGCAATATGTCCAAATAAAGCATAGCAGTCAGGTAAATGGAAAACAATGAGGGAGTTATGACACGACCCTGCTTGATTCCATTTTTTACCACAAACACATTTGACGAGTTTTCACCGTGAACCACTCATGCCTGCATCCCATCATGTACGCAACTACCAATGACAATACTGAGGTGTTCCGCAATGTTTCGTGTAAACGTTATCTTGTGATCACTACTGTATTATGTCACAACAATGTTGCAGAAATATTTTGCAGAATGTTGTCCAAAAATATTATCATAACATTCTATAGAATGTTGCAGAAATAAACTTGGCTAACCTTATCATAGAAATTTGTTATTGAATGTCCCAGCAATGTATCATGAAGGGTATTTTGGAATGTTTGAGTATAAACTTCTAAATAAAATTGACGTGCAATGCAGCTAGAACTGCAACATCATTTTAACCTTTAACTGAATGTCCAGGTAGTGTTACAAAAAAACTACTTTGAAATGTTGGAGTGTAAACATTGACTTACAATATAAAGGAAAAATTGAGATGTGACAATATTTCAAACTTCAAATAAATATCGCAGCAATGTTGTAGGAAAGTTATTTTTTATTATTTGAGTGTAAACATCCATATTGCATCGAGTTGCAATATAAATAAAACACTATGGTACGTCGTAGTTTTGCCCTTTTAACTGAATGTCCAGGTAATTTTAGAGAAAAGTAATTTTTTTTTCTTAAAGACGTTAAGGCTTTTGGATGTAAACATCCACGTAACATTGACTTAAATTGAGTTCCATTACCATGCTTTAGACATAAGAATGCATTTGTTATAGCTTACAAAAGAGATAAAAGCAATTTTTATAAAAATCCCAAACAAGTTTTATAGATATACATGTATATTCTGATTGTGTTTTATATTATTTTTTGATAATCATGTAACCATTCGGGCACATATGAACATTATAGCTTGAGGAAAAGGTGTTATCAGAAAATTATGCTTGGTGAATTATAGTAACGTTGTAATGCATTTACTAGAGCAACATTCTGTGAAACGTTATCGGAATGTTTGAAAGTGTCTACACATTTACATCCCATGAATGTTCTGCACATAAAGCTACTGGGATGGTGGCTAATATTTTTGAGGCATCATCTTGAAAGGAGTGTTTTGTGGAATATTACGTAACGTTCCCTCAATATCGTGGGAATGTTGTGTGAGATAATTTGCTGAATATTGTAAATATGTTATATGTGAAACATTCCCTACAAGGTTGTTGAAACATTAAAAAGGTATCTGCGCCTTATCTTGTGACAAGGGTGTAATGAAACATTTCTGGGATTTTTTGGATCACTCCTAGATTTTTCTGGGAATGTAAAATTGATAGTTAGGTGGTGCTCTGATCAGATTGGTTACTTTCACTCTGCAGCCAGATTTTTTGTAGCACATGTCCAAGTGTCTCTTGTAAAACAGTACCAAAGGCTTTTGTAAAATCTATGAACATGGTGTAGAAATGCAAGTTTCGTTAAGTACATTTCTCTTGGATTTGACAAAAACCGAAGACCATGTCTACAGTGCTTTGGTTTCTTTGTTATTCATTTTGCGTCTCTAGTAGGACCTGATGACATATTTTTTGTTGATTGAGGATGATAGAGGTTAAGATAATCTCTACAATAAACAGAAAGGGATTTGCTGTAATAATTGCTGCAATAATTGCCCTCTATAATTGCTGCATTCCTTCCTGATGCCTTTTTTGAGAATGACGACAATGGTTGTGTTTGCCCAGTTCTAGAGTCTCAGCTCAGATTTTCAGATGTGTGCAATCATATTGTGCAGCTTTTTTTGCAATCACAATTCATCATGTTTCCAAATGCTGCAGGAATGCCACAGCTACCGGTGCTTTTTGGCCTTCCGCGAACTTTCTGACAAACCTGTCGACATGGCTCAACAAGGTGAGACAGTAAATTCTCTTGTTCATGTTTTGAGCTTGTTAGAATTAGTGGAGACAGGAGAGGAAGAACGCTTGGCAGGCCTGCTAAATTTGAATGAGGGGTCTGTATCGTAAGAAAGAGCACAAGTAAAAAAGACCTGAATGAGGTTGTGGAACTCCCTGGCAGGCTAGAAGGAGAGTGTCTTGACGAGGTTTCCTCTATGGGCAAATATGTTACACACAGAAACGATCATGTCGAGCCACACTTGTTTAGAATTCTGTCTTTGAGCAACTAGCTGAGACCTGCTCGGATCATTCCCTCTAAAGAGCTACCAAGCAGTTGACTTAGTGAGCCTAGTGAAACACCTTTTAAGATACACAAATGTTTCAATTGGGTTGAAGAGGTTTAAAGAGCCAATTAGTTCAAGATGACACACATCTCTTGTTTATCTGTGACTGAGCATGTTAGGACACCAAAGTCAATGGAAGCACCAACCTAAAGGCTATTGGTGAAGATAAGAAAACTATTGCTGAGTCCAAGAAAGGAATGGTACAAACAGATCAGCATGTCAGTGGCGCCACCTGGTGAAAGGTGACCGATGCAATGTGTGAGCCAGGCACATGTGGCTGTAAGGTGTCACTATTAGCGCCCGGAGGAATAGACAGCATGTCCTCCAACAGATCATCATCTCTGTGTGCCCTTACCATTGGCAAAAGATTTCCCGTGACCAGGTGATGTCACACCAGAAGGCATGTGAAAATGGCAAATGTAGATATGTGGCTTATCTTGTAGATGAAGCCAAGTGGTTTCCATCACTACAGGCCAAAGGATGACTGAGCAACCTCCGGATGAAACCATGCACCTTCACACTAACTATCGCTAACTGCCCCCTTAGAGCTGACAGTCAAGTTGGTCAGTATGGACAGGCAAGTGGTTAAGAGAGACTGACCAAAAAAAGACGATACGCTAGGGCCAAAGCTGATTCAGCGATCCGGGGTTGGCTTTACACAGCTAAGCAAACCTAGGTCTCCTTAGCCACATGCTGTTGCGAGGACCGACAGCCAACAAGCCACTATCGCCGGCAAAAGGAGTAAGCACGCCGGCTGCTTGAAGATAGCTGCCGTTGGCAGAAGCTAACCCTCCGTACTGCTAGTTTGATGCGAGCTCGGAAGCTTACTGGAAAGAACCGGGTGTTTGCGGAGACGGAGGTCCGGTGTCTTGAGTTCGGAGTGCAACATCCCTGACTCTGGTCACAACTGCTTTTTCCTACTGATGCTGAGTATACAGCTCTAGGGTCTCTTCTGGAAAAAAGTGTTGGGGAAGAGCGGAAAGACTATAGTCGGCTGCCTAATTTACTCAAGGGCCGACGACACAACCAAGCTTCTGCTCGGCAAACGGCATGGTCATTGATGAGAACCCGGTTGACTGAGTGACAGTAACTGAGGCCGACAGAAAACCGAGAAAAAACTAAGATGCCGATGGGGAAAAGCAAGCAAGATAGGCATTATATATAAGGAGGATAGATGAGACGAGTGATCACAGATTGCTCTTACGTGTACGTGTAGTTGCCTGCTCTTACACCGAATTACATGTATTCATATATATTATTGGAGTATATATCTGTCTTATCACTTTGCACTCAGTGGTTTTGTTTCCTGTGGAGCAGTAAAGGGGACCGGCAGTTGCCTTTACATATTCACATAAAAACTCTATCACACATTAACAAACCCTTCATATTTTTTTGTAACCTCTCTAAAATGGCGTTCTGAGTCTGCAACCAAAATTTCCTTTTCTTTAAGCTTTTCCTTTGCTTCTCGTGTTTTATACTCACATTTCACGACTGTCATAATATTTCTATACATCACTGTGATAAGGTGGCGGTATTCCCTGAAAACCAAATAAAAAATGTTCTTATACAATCTGGTAATATTTATGAAATATATCTCTTTTGACGCATGAGTAACTCAACATAGACCCTGTTCTGATATACCTTATCACCTTGACAGTATGACATTTCATTTCAAAAGTTTTACGCAGAATATCTTTTTGTGCGAAATAGCACACAAATGAGCTTTGCTTGCAACCCAAATTTGAAAGTTTTTGCAAAAGAACTAGTTTGCTTCAAATCACTAATGACGCACCCTTGCAGCGGGTGCATCTCTTTTAAACAATCCAGTAATGAGCTTTTTCGTGGAGAGCTCTAAACCTTCTTCTCACATGGTCTCCTACCCGGTAATAGTATACTTATTATTTACACATTTCATCATTTCACCTGCCATCCGGCAAATTTTCCTTAATAATATTAATTTTTTTTTTAATTTTACCGCAGGTGGTCCAAGAAAACCTTGAAAACAAATTTAATCAGAAAGAAACTTATCCTGCTACTATTTTATTTTTTAATCAGATCAAAACTCATGTTTTTAGCTTTTTCTCATAACCCCTCCCATATTTTTTGCACCAGGAAGTATTAGCTCCATTATGCTAACTTACTTGTAAGCTCACGAATAAAAGATTAGTTTTAGTCATTCTCCAGTTAGCGCCACACACTGGAATTGACTGCTGCTCATCAAGGTTAGCTAACACAAATTCATTTTTTTTCTAACTTCAATACCAATCCCATACTGACCAAACATCTTTTGCTCATACACTTTAGCTTTGTCAACCTTACTGATTACCTCTGAGCAAAAACACAAAAATCTATCAAGAAAATACCTGTAATTGTGAGTTCATGTAGATAGACCTGAACATACTGTTATAAACGGGGTTTAATATGCAAGTGTTTTACTGCTCTGATTGCATCTACCAATTGGAGCAACTTTTCAACTGTAAAGGTTTGCTGAGAATGGCTGCTGGACATACACTAACTTTAACAAGAAACTTAACTCGATGGATTCAGTACCCCATTTTTCAGACCTTTAGAGAGCCTGCTCTTCTACCCTTCCCCATGCTGTCCAGTGACCTTAATGTGATTGAGAGACAGTTTGTACCTGTCACCAGTCATCTTCACAGCATTTAACCTCATCTATTGCTATATTCCTTCTTTGTCTCTGGGTACATTGTGAGAACCACACAACGTTTTACCAACCCAAACCATGAAAATTATTCTGATGTGATCGTGCCAACTAGTTATTTAATCTTTGGTTTAAAAAAGCATCCCTGACCTCATTGTTAAACTGCTATTTGAGCCCAGTTTACATATCAAGTTTTAAACTCTGAATGATTCACTACTTAAATTTTTTAACATCATGAATAGCCTAGTAAGATGGCGACGCATTTGGCATATAAAAAAATTGTACTGGAACATAAGGTACTCTTAAGAAAATTTTCAACTATAATGCTCACCATCTATTTCAGTCATACTACTAATGATTGTAGTACACCATTAACCTAAGTGACCACAAAACTAAAGGTGAACAAGGAAACCTTACGGATCAAAAGATCCTAACTTTGAACTGTTTATTCTTGACAGTTTTAATAGATAATCATTGATTTTTTGAGAGTTACTAGTAGATGGCATTTAAATGTTGGAATGTAAAGCTAAAGTTCAAATCTCAAAGAAATGTTCAAGTAATTGCTAATGGTTAGTATTGATAATCACCTCTTAAGGTTAACCATTTATTTAAATGCTATAAGATCAGCCGTTTCTGGCTGCTACATTATGCTTTTTTGTAAACCAAGTAATGAGAACATGGTTTCCATGCAGAACTGCATTGCAGTCCGAAAGAGCTGAGGGAAGTATTTACACTACAATATACTGGTTTTCCAAGAAGGGTAGAAGTACTTACTTCACAGTTTGCATCTCTGTGCAGCGTTTAACACTCGAATGATTATCATATTCTTCTAGTACTTTTATATAAAGTGAAGGAAGTTTCTTCTTCAATTCTGCCCAAATAGCACAGCTACATCCCTTTGCTGACTTTTCTAGCATCATCCTTTGCTTTGAAAAACAGCATGAAGGTTGTTTATTGATAACATTGAATAATATAATCTAAATCATGATAAAACTTTATAACACGTGACAGAATTACACAAAAGAAGAAACTTCTCATGAACTGTTAATATTTTTCATGTTGAAAAATGAGAAATACAGAAAGATGAAACAAAGGGAAACTTTCCTTACCTTATCAAGGTTTTCTTCAAATTCTTCACGCAATTTCTGACAAATGGCTTTGATTACAGATTCCTCGTATGCTTGTTTCGGTGTCAAAACTTTCCCTACAGATCTCAGAGAGAGAAACTGTAAACAAAGATGCTTTTTGTACACCAAATCTGTTTGAATAAAGATGTCAGGCTTTACGATAACTAAAGGCATATTCGATAAGCTGTTTGGTTTTCTCAAAGCGGTTAAATGCTTTTAAAGCAGACACTGCACCTCAAAGTTTTGAATACATTTATCCACAAATAATCAGACGAAAATTTTTATAACTTTTTATTAAAAAGCTACATTGAGTTCTATGAAAAAATTTGTACTTATCAGTTAAACCACTGCAAGTCAGTAAACAGTTTAATAATCCTATTGTTCGACAAGAAACTTTATCTGATTAAATTAGAAAAAAATTAGTTTTTTCTTACCTCAAACTTAAAAAGAAGTTCAAATCTAGTGAGTTCTGTATCAACTGACGCAGGAAAAAGCACTTTATGGAAGAATCTGGCAGCTTTTTCCAAAAACTCTTCTTTCACGTCTGTTCAAAGAATTGAAACCATACAAATACACCATACGCACTAATATTGTTGCCACAGAGCATTATCTTATTATAACAATGCCGGAGTAAACGATCTCTGTGTATTTATGCGGCAAGCACAGCTTGGCAGATTTCCTATCTGACAAGGTATGACTTGCACTATAAGAAACCATATCATAAACTTTTAACGGGATTGGAACCTATTTTCAATAATCACTGCTTTTTGCAACTTTATTGCATATAAAGACTTCCAACATTTTATATCTATAACACCAGCATGTGCTCACCTGTGTTACCTTGTAGATGTAATGTATCTGATAGACAAGGAACATCAATCAGTAACATGGCTAGCTAGGTAATGAATTGAGTTTATGGCCTCATGGCCTTCATCCTAATGAATAAACAGTGAAAATAACGAATAAAAACTAAAAATGGTAGGTTTTTTGCCATGGTCATTGGCCATCGTAACGAGGCTAAGCAAAGACCAGAATATGAAATAAACAACCAGGCCAAAATACAAAACGAACAACCGGGTCAAAATACGAAACAAACAACCAGGCCAAAATATGAAAAGCCTTTTGTATTTAGAAAAAATATTTTGTAACCCAAAGCAAATTTTTTAACAAAAGATGTTTCTTAATTTGAACATTTTATATGTAGAGTTATTTGAATGTAAAGGTTACTTTGTAACAACCTGTCAGTAACTGCAACCCATAAGACACCAAAAAACAGAAATCTGTTTGCTAAATAAAATGGCTTATGTACAATATGTATTATACCTATCAAGCTAACTTCTGATTTACTCATCAACATTCATCAAGAGAAAGTAAAAAAAAACTATAAGTGTACATTACGCTTCCATGAAAATTGATAATGAAATAAATTTATTTGTAAAACAATCATATTATGGTACAAGTTCAATTTAGAAAAGTAGTTAGAGATATCAAGAAACGTCAGAACAAGAATCTTTTTCTGCATCCTCATCTAAACTACCAGTTATTCTGATAACGAATAAGAGTAAAAAATGGGTTGTTTGATACATGTTATATAAACAGCTATTGAGTTGTTAAAACAATGACCTTAATTGGTTGCCATGAAGTTCAATGTTTATTTTTTTAAATTAGGTTTTCTTGTTCAAAACCATCTTTTACTTTCTATTATTCTAAGCAAATAAGTAGTCTAGCCAATTAAGTAATGACATCAATGATATTTTATCTCCAGGTAAAAGCATCCTTTGAAAATTTTAGTGCAGTGAAAGGATTGAACATCAATCTATTAAAATGAATTTTAGCTAATAAACAAAAACAATATAGGTCTTATTTGCCAACACCGGTTAGCATCAGAGCCACTTGAGTTACAGCAAAATTGTTGATCTTCCCATGCCACATAGTAATAGTAGCTCACTAAAATATTCATGCTTGTAGCATGTCTATGGTATCTTTGTGAGCATACAACAATGCTTGTTTCCTATGCCAAGTAGGGTCATCGGTGACTGAACCGGCTCCTCATGGGCGCTTCACCCTCTATAAAGAGAGTGGCTAGCAATCCTGCAGGACTAAAAACAAAACTTGACAAAGGGCACAAGAGCTCCTCTGCAAGCCAACAGCCAGCTACATGTAGCTAAAGAAAAAGAAAGCACTTTCATGGTCATAGGAAGTGGGGTCCACTATGATTGCCTACATCTTCACAGGACATGATACTTAGAGAGAAATAGCCTAATAAACTCCATCAAACTTACCAGCAAGAGTGATACCTTCTTTCTCAGATGCTTTAGCAACTTTATCTCCAGGGTGAGGAAGAGCTTCAACATCAAAAGCACGGAAAGCCTTCATGATACCCTGTAACTCATCTTTTGTAGTACCTGACTCTGTCACTTTATACTGTAAATAATTGAATCAATGATAGCAATCAAACAATTTCAATAGGTGTGGTGTAAGTGGTGTCTGAGAGATGTATAGGTGATGCTTGAATGACGTATAAAAGATGTATCAAATATGTATTGTGTTGTATAAAATATATCTGGTGTTGCGTAAGAATTGTCCTCAATCTTGAAAAAATAAAAAATAAATAGTGCAAAGTGTGTGTACACTCGCTGATACTCATGCAAATATTTTTTTTTATCTTCACTGACTAAAAATATTTTGAAAAATTGACTAAAGCTCAGTTTGAACCTTTTTTATTTTCCAAGCTGTTTTTCATTTGTAACAACTAGAGATGTATAGGATGAGATGCAATCATATGAAATTCAATTTATTATGCAAAGCACACTAGTTTTCATTAGTAATCAGTAGTGATGACAACTGTATTTGGGTGTGCCATATCAAAAAGCACTGTAGATCAATTGATGCGCCCATTTACAAAGCCAACTTGCAGCAGTAAAATTGTCAAGAGGATCATAACAGTTTATTGACTAGTGTATTATTAGTGTTTTGAACTATTACTTATGCACATGGAGTTATTCACGCTTCTACAAACATCTTTGTACAAACAGCTTTGTGTATGTATCTTGTAAGCTGTGCTCACTCCTACAACTCCTACAACTCTAGATTCTAAAATTATATTACACTTCATTGTGATTGAAGCTATCAAATGATCATAAAAACTGATATAACCTGCATCATGGGTTAGATTGTCTAAGTGTAAACTAGCAACACAAACTCTAAGCCCAGGAGTGAATCTGGGCATAATGTTTGAATGAAGTAAAATACCTAAAAAATAGTCTGACAAGACTTTTCAGAAATGTGTCGAGGCCATATAAAAAGGCAGGGATAGATAAACTTAGATTCTGGCTAGTCACAGCAGCAAATCAAAAGTTCCAGTAGGTCTGGACTTTTCTGCCCGCAAGATTACGTCTCTTTATTGCAGAGAGAGTGATTCTAGTATTGCAAAAGCTAGTGCTTCTTAATACTTTCTTCATGTAGTTTTATGAAAATGGCCCAATTCAAAAACAATCATATCAGTTCGAACATCACCTGGGCTTTAACAAGTTCACTTTATGGTGCTCTTGCTCCGGCCCCCAATGAAAAAATCAACTAGGAAGCAAAAAAGAGAATGACAGTTTCATCTTAAAAACTCCAAAATGCAGTGTGAAGACACTTATTGATTGAGAATGCCCAAATTGATTGAAATGACAGAGTGCATTGGTAGTAAAAGAAGGTCAAAGATACCAGGTTGATATCCCAGGATTCTGCAAGAGTTGTCTAGTGCTCTCAGGGAGTTTAGTTGACAGTGGCTACACATTCTACAGGAATGGAAGAGAAAAATAGGAATGAAAAGAGGCAAGAGTTGGCCTAGCCATCAAATAGGACATAGTCAAGGAAATCAACAGAATCATGGCTCTACTGCTGCCATGAAAGAGGAATGCGTACTTATCTATCATCATCGTCTATGAAACCACTATCACAAAATCGGATAAAGTCAAAGAAGATTTTTGCCATTAGTCGAGATGCGTGATGGAAAGCATCCTTGGCATAGATAATCTGCTCATACAGGCAAATTTAATACGAAAGTTACATGGGATCATCAGATTTGGCAAACAATTATCAGATTTCAAGGCCTAGGAAAATGCAACTAGAGTGGTGAACTTCCACTTGATGTCTGCTCGGAGCACAATCTTATCACCCCTAACACCATCATCAAACACAAAGTCCATCATAAAATGACATGTATGCATTCAAAGTACAGACATTGGCACCTACTAGACTATGTGATTCAAAACAAGTAATATGTGGAGATGTTTTGGACACTCGTGTTAATAGAGGTGTAGAATGCTGTACAAAACACACCATAGTATGCTCTATGATAACAGCCACAATATAAAAGAAACATGTAAAAACCTATCCAAAACTACAAAAAAATAAATGTTGGAAAACTAAAAGAGGTAAAGATTCAAGAACGTTTAGAGGAGGCAATCAATGAAAAGTTAGATTGGAGAAGGTAAAAGGGAAAATCTCTGAATGATATAATTTAAAGAGTCTGGCTTTTAATGCAGCATTTGAAGTACTGGACAGACTGTTTATCAGACACCAAGATTAGTTCAGAAAACAGGAATGTGAGGCTACAATAGCGGTTTGAAGAGAGTAATGTTTCACAAAGTTGGTATCCGTCGAGTTGTACCAGAGAGCACAACACAAGACTTTCAACAGTGAATAACTTAACTCTTGTAATATACCAGAGAACTATAGCCGGATTGGTGGGAGAAAAAAGCAGGAAACTTAGTCTGCTCCCAATCGCAACGATAAGAAGGAATTCAACCAGGTCTCAGAGATTTACAGGGCCCACAGAAGAGAGCAACAGCCTAGCTAAACACGCTTGATGGAAAAACAGGTTCGCAGAAGAACCAGCATTTAAATGTCCCAAAAAAGTGCTTAGCAGAGCACACTAGAGGTTTACATGATCGAACAGTGTGCTTTAGATTGCCTCACTCAAAGGCTAATCATCAGCTGTCTAGATAAACCTCTTGACAAGGCAAAAGTCATCGTTGCGGTCACCATAAAAAAAGAAAATGAAGCACCTAGATGCTGTGAGATTCCAGCAGATGTATGGAAATATGGTAATGAACAGCTACAAAAGACCCTGTTTGAAATGATTAGGGATATATGGGAGAAGGAAGAAATTTCATAGGATTGGAAAGCTGCCAATATCATATCTATATATCTTCTAGAAATGAGATCGTGAGTACTGTGGAGAACTATCAAGGCATTTCTCTCCTGTCAATTGTAGAAAGTATGACCCATGTACTACTCAACAAGATCGATAAAGTGTTATCACTAAATGTACTGCCTGAGACACATTTCGGATGTCTCTTAGGACATAGTATAATAGATATGGTGTTCAGTTTCCGTCAAGTACAAGTCAAAGGTCTAAAACAAAACATCCCTTTGCATGCTGTTTTTATTGATTTCACCGAAGCCTTTAATACAGTATTTTGTTAGGTTTCTGGCTAGTTTTGAAAAAGTTAGGATGCACTGAAAAGATGATAAACCTGATAAAATATTTGCATGACCGAATGCAGGCTCAAGTAGTTTAGACAAATCATACTTCATAGAAGTATGATTCACCTAGACTACTTGAGCCTAGGAAAAATGGTGTCAAGCAAGGTTGTTTCTTGGCACCAACCCTTTTTTGGCTATATATTGGTGCTAGGATTAAAGTTACTTTTAAGACAATAGTGAAGGAGTCTCATTTAAACAAGACACAGTGCCAACCTCTTCGGAATTTCTCAGTTCGAATTCAAATCATGCATAACCAAATTTTTTCTCAGGAAGAAGTTATTTGCAGCTGACCGTGCCCTAGTTGTCTACTCGGCTGAGGACATGCAACTGCTTGTAGATCAATTCATAAAAGCAAAAAAAATTCAGCTCAAAAATAAACATAACAAAAACATAATGTGTGTATCAACCTGTGAAGCTTCTGAACCCTGCACCTGATCCTACAGATATCCTGATAGACAACAAGTTACTCAGACTCTGTACAGCTTTTAGATACTTTGGTCATACTGTATTCGGTAATGCCAAACTTAATTAGGAACGTAGTTACAGACATGAAAATGCAAGTGCTTCTTTTAGAAAAATTCAATATCGCTTGTGAGGGAACAAGCATGTAACCATACAAGCTAAGTGTACGATATACAGAACAGTAATCCTAATAGCCCTAAAATCCTAAGATGGGTTGGCCTTCCATCCATGGTAAACATTTTAATAAGATAACAAAATACCTAAAATGTCTGAGGCATCTGTTCATAATGGACCATGATCAATTGCGAAGGCCATTATTATATTCAAAATTTTACAAAAGAAAGAGGCATCAGGCCAGACCCAGGCTGAGATAAAAATTCTTCCTATAAAAATTGGAAAATTTACATGCACGCTTGAAGTGATCACTTTCATCAATTTTTATAGTTTTACTTGCTATGCTTCTCGGCGTTGCCCGGGTATTAAAAATCAGCTTATAAATTATATGTAATGAGTATATATGTAGTTGCCTGCCACTTGTTATTAGCCTGGTACATTCCCAATAGAAGATTTGAGTAAGCTTACTAATGAGAGCTGTTTTGCTTCTGTGACGTTACGCAATCGCCCTGCGTAGTATGCAAAGCCGTTACGTATTTGCTATGATATAGCGACATATATCGCTGGCTGAGTTCTCAAACCAGTCATGTGGGGCACAAAGCTAAATTCACAAAATGGATTACAAGTTTTGGTCTTCTGTAATTCCATTTTAACATTGGTTAGAATTTTAAAAATTCAGTTAACAATATCCTAACAAAGATGACAATAATTAAATAAAATATTTTTATCTTCTCAGTATTTATTGTGGCTAAAACTCTTTTTCATAATTCCAGTTGACGGGTTTGTTCACAAATTAGTTTAGAAGTTAGAGGACAAAGAGGTCAACTGGTGTATCATTGAAGCATAACAATCTGTCTGAGGATGCACAAGTGCATAAAATTACATTGGTTTATAGTGTACAAATATGGTATTTGCTTTCTCTGGATAAACAACCAGATAGTTTTACGAAATTAAAGTATATACATGTAAACGCAAAATTATGATAGTAAACTGAGTCTATTTTAGGAGTGATTCCATGTATGATTTGTCTAATTTTGCCATAAAAGGAAGCATTGACTTGAGATCTTTCACTTTTGCTTCAGCTAACGTTATCACCCATTTGTTTTCTGTAGCATTGGCTAATCTGATCTCAGATGAGGGTCCTCTTGACAGGGTTCTCCTTATGACAAAACTCAATTTTAGAGTAGGCTTATTCTAGTGTTTACGTTGAGAAACATTTCAAGGATTGGCTGCACGGTAAACAAGCTTATTCACCTTTGTGTAGCGTACCAGATTGTAATTCCCTGATTTTGTCATTTCACTATACTTGTTGATGTGCTTTTTTTCCAAAGATGGCTTTTCATAGTTTTTTATTGTTTGGTTTTACGTTGAGTAGGTGGTGAATAAGGGAAAGTGGATTGTATATGTCATGTGGTAGTAAAGCTCTTTCGATCCCACTCTGACAGAAATTGATTTTCTGTATTGAGCTGTGTCCAGACTCGCAATATTTCTGCGTTATCTACACAAGTGTATCATGATTTTGCAAAAACTGTTGCAAAGCATATTACATGACACTGTTTTTGTTCTGTGAGACGCAGCTATCAGACCGTAAGATAATATTTGGAGCGCTGGGATGGTCAGACAGACATTGCTTTCTCTAAAATAGCAATCAGTGCATTTGCTATGTCATTACCACTTTGACCTGACAGGGTCTCACTCAAAATGCTACAGTATGTTTTATTAATACTCTGAATAATCCCTATAAAATTATATGTTAAGAGCTTTCTTTTATAAAAACAAAAAAAAAACTGGCGTTTCGGCAATGCAAGTATGTTCTCTAAGTCAAAGGATATCGCCAATGTGTTAGTCTCAGCTAGTTTTCGATTTTTTCCTTTCTCCTCGCTGATTGCTATAACCAGTTTCCTGTGAGATTGTTACCTTTTTTCCTTTTCTTCATTTACAGAGCCGTAGGCTCCCTTTTGCTCATATAGTTCACACCTGTTGTGTTGATCCTTGTCGAGTTTATGAAAGTCTATATTTAACCTCTCATTGAAAACTTCTTTGTTTTTCCACTCCAGACCTGGATCTTTTCAATTGTCTATTTGTTTTTGAGAATACAACTTGTACATTTCAGCTATTGATAGATCTGGGTCCAAATAATCTTTCTTTGAATCTGCTCAACAGTAATTCAATTCTATCTTTGGAATACCTTTGATGTGATTTTCTATGTCTTAAAGAGTATTTACATAAGTTTTTTGACCATAAAATGGGCGTTTGTATTCAGTAGCATCAGGTAAATTTGTGACTAAATCTCTTTTTCTTCCATGAAAGCTGAATCCTCTTGATTATTCAATATGTAATGTTTTTACATAAAAGTTTTTGTAGACCTGAACAGGCCAGCAATATTTGATGAAGCATGTTTTGGTTCTTTTGTAATCTTTTCGCTTTCTAGAGTTGGTTTGTTCTATTTATAGTGGTGGGTGGAAAAAAGTTCTGTAGGCCATTCCATTCTTGTTTCCATAATGAATCATAAACTTTGTCTAAATATTGTTGAGTTAATTTTTGTTTGCACTTGAACTTGCATCTGGAACGATCTATTGATTTCATTGTTTGCCTAAGAATAGCGTTACCCCTTTTCCGCCTAAGAATAGCTTTTGTCTGAAACCAAGACTACAAGGGAAAAGGGAATTTTCTTAGCAAAAAAACTTTACTAAAAACTGATAAAAATAAAACAAATCATCTTAACCAGTTTAGTAATGAATTTTTTAAGTTGTGTCAGGATTTTACAGACCCCCTGTATATAGTCTGTATTGAACAAACTAGTTGAGGGGTTTGAGCTCTAACAAGATTGTGAAATAAAGCCACTTAGCTGATTTGTATGACTGATATCTCAGAATAAAACAAAAACCTGGCAAAGAAAATTTGTCTATGTGTTTGTAACACTGTAAACACCAAAAAAATGCAATTATTTCAATTTTTTTTTCATTTTCGCAGTTAGCTGATTTGAGAACTGAGACAGTGATAGCTAAGAAAACAATCTCTGCGGCCTAATTGATACGGCGTCGGACTGGTGAATGGAAGAATCCGAGTTCAAATCCTCTTCGGTACAGATTCTTAATACTAAGATTCTAATAATAACTATAGCTGGACATACTAAAAACAGAAAAAAGATGACAAACTTTGAGAAATATATATATATATAGACAAGAGTTATCCCTAATTGTCTACTATTTTTGTTTGTTTAAAAACCAAACAAGCCTATACAAATTGAGTTATGCAATGTGTATTATTTGACTATTTCTAAGTTCCTGCTTTGTGAAGAACTTAGACATTTGATTCCTCAAATTCCTACAACCCTCTACCCTTCTAATCACAAATGTAATCACAAAACGTACAAACTGAGTAATTATAAATAAGGTAATAGATAAGCAGATAATCAAATAAATAAATTTATTTTATTGACAACATATTGGTGAAACAACGAGGAAATCCCTTGCAAATACTATTGTCAGCCTCTATGGCATCATTAAATAATTATTGGCATTATCGGCATCATCATCATTGCACCAAATATCTGGTGCCACTTGCCACCTAGGCGTCTTCCAGAGCCACTTAGCTTCTTTAGTAATAAAAGTGTGACAAAAAACCTTTAGAAACGTTGAGTGATACACTTGACTGAAAAAAGATCATGTTTGTACTTTTAGACTTCCATAAGAGAATATGTAAAACAATACCTTACTTTTCAGACTATTAGCCGCTATTTTTTTCTGATGATTTGAGCCATGCGGCTTATATAAGATAGTTGCTATTCCGTGGCTTTTTTTTCACCGCTAAAGCGCATTAACCGGAATCTTCAGTTAGCGAGCCTTTAGCGGTAAAAGAAAAAACGAAACAATGCCTAACGGTATTGTTCTGTTAGGCACTAAGTCAAAAAGCATCGGTTAATACAAAACAGTACCGTTAGGCCCTGTTCTGTTTTAAACAGCAAGGTTGCTGCCATGTTAAAAAGCATGGTCCTGAAATCTGTGGCCTATACAAGGTGCGGCCTATGTATTGTTTTATTATAGTTTTTTGGAAAAAAGCAGATGCGGCTTATATAGGGTTGTGGTTTATAGTCCGAAAAGTACGGTAGTTACTCAGCCAAAAAGGCAATAATACTTCAACCCTACCTAATTTATTACTAACTTGTTGAACACAACGGAAGTAACTTTTTGCGCTTTCACTACAGTTTTTAGGTGACTTCTAAGTGACTTCCAGGAACTGATATTAATAGATAGCACTTTACCATATCATCAATTGTCATTGGTAACTCATCAGATTCCCAATTTCTCACCAAAACAACGTTTCTTGGGAAAATATGTCCAGTTGCAACATCATCAGCATGAAGGGCACATACCTAAAATATTTGACAAAATATGCTTCCTGAAATTGAAATTGCTTTCAACCATATGTTAATGTAGAGAAACAAAAACTAGAGATGAGGTTGCACATACATACTGCATCACACTTAGCAACCATAATTGAAGCCTACTAAAAGATTGTACTGTTTTATAAAAAAGGTCCATTAAAGATTTGTCGAAAGCAGACTGAATATTCAATTTTAATGACCAAGCTGGTGAAAGACAAAAAAATTGGCTAGCGCTAAACGCTAACTAGTTATTGTAGGCGTAGCGAGAACACAATTCCCATTGTTTGGGTCACACTACTATTAAAGGTTGACTTGCAACAAAATTCACATTACAGTCATCTTGTATCTAAAGATTCACCATGTTTTACTCTGTTGTGTGGTAGGTGCCAAATATGTGGAAATGCAATTACAAGCTCTTAAAAGCTCAAAAACGAAAAGCCGTCGTAGATTGGAATCTCTTTATTTCGATGACGTAGCCACGAAATTTGTTTATCGTCTTTTCACGTATGTTCTCATGTGCATTGAAAGGTCAATACAAAGCTCTATATAAAACTTATTGTAGTACTAGTTTATGACAAACACTTCAGGTTTTACCGATGACCCCGTATCAAATATAGATGCTCGCTACTTTACAGTTTTGTTTCGGCCTGGTAATCGCCATGTCATAATCTAATCATGTGACCCAATACTTCGCAAATAATTTTTGCAGCACTTTCGATTATCACAGGTGACCAGCAGGCCCATCATGATTATCAGACAATGATATGTACTCCTTCGAGGTAAGGTTAAAAAGTTAAATGAATTTTATGGTAAGTTTTAAGATATCACTTCTAAAAGTAACAGCATTACAATAATGATAAAACAGGCGCGTAAGAACAATATACATGGTTTTATTGAATGCGTGAAGTATATTTGTGAAAATATTTCAATGAATAAGGTTGCATGAAAGTGTAAACAGAAACCATCTCTCACAAATGCATCACATTTGAGCCATTTTGGAAAGAGAATCCAAACTACGCGGTCTCGTGTGGCTGCGATTAACTGTTCGTTTTTGAACTTTTAAGAGCTTGTAATCACATTTCCACATATTTGGCACTTACAACACAGCATAGTAAGAGTAAGTGAATCTTATGATATCAATTACCTGTAATGTGAATTTTGTTGCAAGTCAACCTTTAAGACGCTGCAGGGTGTTCCCACAAAGATAGCCTGGTAACTACGCACACCTAAGTTCACTGGTGCGGATACAACTGAATACTGCAACCAGACAATCTTCTTATGTAATGCTGGATTACCGCTATACTTTATGGCTTGGCTATTCAGCAATTTGGCTTCTAGAGCAAGTAGCAAGCATATGCTATCATCCGATGACCCACCTTATAATTGCTAGCTCAACACTAGAAGCTTTGGTCAGATTATTTATCAGTTATGATTTTGACAAATAATGTCTCTGTTAGCAACACACTCTTAAATATACTGTGAATTATATATATAGGCTAAATGTATGCCTGACATTGCACAAATAATAAAAGGTTTTTGAATAAAAACAGTATTTGTAATAAAATAAAGTTTCTTTACTCAAAGAGTTTGAGTAACTTATTCTTCTTAACTTCATTCTTCTCTATTCTTCTTTTTTCTCCCATATTTTCTCTTCTCCCTCCTCTCTTTGCTTTCTCCCTCCTCTCTTCCCTATTCTCTTTCTTCATCTCCCATATTTTCTCTTCTCCCTCCTCTCTTCGCCTTCTCCCTCCTCCCTTCCCTATTCCCTTTTTCATCTCCCATTTTTTCTCTTCTTCTTCCTCTCTTCGCTTTCTCTCTCCTCTCTTTGCCTTCTCCCTCCTCTCTTTGCCTTCTTCTTCCTCTCTTCCCTATTCCCTTTTTTCATCTCCCAGCTTTTCTCTTCTCCCTCATCTCTTTGCCTTCTTCTTCCTCTCTTTCCTATTCCTTTTCTTCATCTCCTTTTCTTTTTTGAAACCATTTCAAAATTATTTGTTTACAGTTCAATCCTTGAGGTTTGGCTAAAACTACTTGATATATAAACTACATGGAGCTCTACTTACACTGAGCTGAGAGAGATCTTCATTTCCAAAAGTCTGATTCACATTCAGAATGTGCACATCGCCCAACTGTAGAGCGATGAAAAGAATCAAGTTGTCCAAAGTTGGGTTACTTTTTATAGGATCTGCATATCCTTGGCAGTCCAATAAAATAACGGCTTTCGGTGAAAATTATTATTTGTATACATCAGTAACACACAGTGAACACAGTTTAATTATTACATGAATGTTCAAATGATTTCATTTGATTTTAAACTTGCTCTGCTATTATTGACAAACATATTAGGTTGTCAAGTTTATGAACTAGTTAAGTACACTGGATAAAAATTAGCAAAACTTGATGAGCAACCCAATAAACTAGGTAGAATTCCTATTCGTCAACCGCCAAGTCAACTGATTATTTGTTATGGCATCTACATACACGTATACTTCATTGTGTCTCAATTATTAGTAGTTATGGTATCTACATGTATTTCATTGCGTTTCAACTATTAGTAGTTATGGTACCTACATGTATTTCATTGTGTATCAAATATTATTAGTTATGGTACCTACATGTATTTCATTGTGTCTCAACAATTAGTAGCTATGGTATCTACAAGTATTTCAATGCGTCTCAACTATTAGTAGCTATAGTATCTACATGTATTTCATTGTGTCTCAACTATTAGTAGTTATGGTACCTACATGTATTTCATTGTGTCTCAATTATTAGTAGTTATGGTATCTACATGTATTTCATTGTGTTTCAACTATTATTAGTAGTTATGGTATCTACATGTATTTCATTGTGTTTCAACTATTATTAGTATTTATGGTACCTACATGTATTTCATTGTGTTTCAACTATTATTAGTAGTTATGGTATCTACATGTATTTCATTGTGTCTCAACTATTAGTATTTATGGTACCTACATGTAATTCATTGTGTTTCAACTATTATTAGTTACGTTATCTACATGTATTTCATTGTGTCTCAACAACTAGTAGTTATGGTATCTACATGTATTTCATTGTGTTTCAACTAATATTAGTAGTTATGGTACCTACATGTATTTCATTGCGTCTCAACTATTAGTAGCTATGGTATCTACATGTATTTCATTGTGTTTCAACTATTATTAGTTATGGTATCTACATGTATTTCATTGTGTTTCAACTATTATTAGTTACGGTATCTACATGTATTTCATTGTGTCTAAACTATTAGTAGTTACGGTATCTACATGTATTTAAATGTCTCAACTTTTAGTAGCTATGGTATCTACAAGTATTTCAATGCGTCTCAACTATTATTAGTTACGGTATCTACATGTATTTCATTGTGTTTCAGCTAGTATTATTAGTTATGGTATCTACATGTATTTCATTGCGTTTCAACTAATATTAGTAGTTATGGTACCTACATGTATTTCATTGCGTCTCAACTATTAGTAGCTATGGTATCTACATGTATTTCATTGTGTTTCAACTATTAGTAGTTATGGTATCTACATGTATTTCATTGTGTTTCAACTATTATTAGTTACGGTATCTACATGTATTTCATTGTGTCTAAACCATTAGTAGTTATGGTATCTACATGTATTTCGTTGTGTTTCAGCAACTAATAGTTATGGTATCTACATGTATTTCATTGCGTTTCAACTAATATTAGTAGTTATGGTATCTACATGTATTTCATTGCGTCTCAACTATTAGTAGCTATGGTATCTACATGTATTTCATTGTGTTTCAACTATTAGTAGTTATGGTATCTACATGTATTTCATTGTGTTTCAAATATTATTAGTTATGGTATCTACATGTATTTCATTGTGTTTCAACTATTATTAGTTACGGTATCTACATGTATTTCATTGTGTCTAAACTATTAGTAGTTACGGTATCTACATGTATTTAAATGTCTCAACTTTTAGTAGCTATGGTATCTACAAGTATTTCAATGCGTCTCAACTATTATTAGTTACGGTATCTACATGTATTTCATTGTGTTTCAGCTAGTATTATTAGTTATGGTATCTACATGTATTTCATTGTGTTTCAACTATTATTAGTAGTTATGGTATCTACATGTATTTCATTGTGTCTCAACTATTAGTATTTATGGTACTTACAAGTATTTCATTGTGTCTCAACTATTAGTAGTTATGGTATCTACATGTACTTCATTGTGTTTCAACTATTATTAGTAGTTATGGTATCTACATGTATTTCATTGTGTTTCAACTATTATTAGTTATGGTATCTACATGTATTTCATTGTGTTTCAACTATTATTAGTTACGGTATCTACATGTATTTCATTGTGTCTAAACTATTAGTAGTTATGGTATCTACATGTATTTCGTTGTGTCTCAACTATTAGTAGTTATGGTATCTACATGTTTTCATTGTGTCTCAATTATTAGTAGTTATGGTATCTACATGTTTTCATTGTGTCTAAATTATTAGTAGTTATGGTATCTACATGTATTTCATTGTGTCTCAACTATTAGTAGTTATGGTATCTACATGTATTTCATTGTGTTTCAACTATTATTAGTAGTTATGGTATCTACATGTATTTCATTGTGTCTCAACTATTAGTATTTATGGTACCTACAAGTATTTCATTGTGTCTCAACTATTAGTAGTTATGGTATCTACATGTACTTCATTGTGTTTCAACTATTATTAGTAGTTATGGTATCTACATGTATTTCATTGTGTTTCAACTATTATTAGTTATGGTATCTACATGTATTTCATTGTGTTTCAACTATTATTAGTTACGGTATCTACATGTATTTCATTGTGTCTAAACTATTAGTAGTTATGGTATCTACATGTATTTCGTTGTGTCTCAACTATTAGTAGTTATGGTATCTACATGTTTTCATTGTGTCTCAATTATTAGTAGTTATGGTATCTACATGTTTTCATTGTGTCTAAATTATTAGTAGTTATGGTATCTACATGTATTTCATTGTGTCTCAACTATTAGTAGTTATGGTATCTACATGTATTTCATTGTGTTTCAACTATTATTAGTAGTTATGGTATCTACATGTATTTCATTGTGTTTCAACTATTATTAGTATTTATGGTACCTATATGTATTTCATTGTGTCTCAACTATTAGTAGTTATGGTATCTACATGTATTTCATTGTGTTTCAACTATTATTAGTAGTTATGGTATCTACATGTATTTCATTGTGTTTCAACTATTATTAGTTATGGTATCTACATGTATTTCATTGTGTTTCAACTATTATTAGTTACGGTATCTACATGTATTTTATTGTGTCTAAACTATTAGTAGTTATGGTATCTACATGTATTTCATTGTGTCTCACTTATTAGTAGTTATGATATCTACATGTATTTCATTGTGTCTCAATTATTAGTAGTTATGGTATCTACATGTATTTCATTGTGTTTCAACTATTATTAGTAGTTATTGTATCTACATGTATTTCATCGTGTTTCAGCTATTATTAGTATTTATGGTATCTACATGTATTTCATTGTGTCTCAACTATTAGTATTTATGGTATCTACATGTATTTCATTGTGTTTTAACTATTATTAGTAGTTATGGTATCTACATGTATTTCATTGTGTCTCAACTATTAGTATTTATGGTATCTACATGTATTTCATTGTGTTTCAACTATTATTAGTAGTTATGGTATCTACATGTATTTCATTGTGTCTCAACTATTAGTAGTTATAGTAACAAAGCAAATGCAAGTAGTAATGCAAAGCAAAAGTAAATAGTAACAAAGCAATATGTCAATTTTAATAACTATAGTTACCTACAATAACTTTAGTGCATTTTGTGGTTGTGATCTGAAAGAAATTATAACATTAAAATGTACTAAGTGCCGAGTTCTTACCTTCGAGAGAGACGTGTAACATAAATGCTGAATCTAAATTATATGAATTTAGCTTACTAAAAACATACTCAAAGGAACTTTTAGTAGGTATCTTAGTAAACTTCAAACTTGTAACTAAAATTTTATCACTTATTTGTTTGCAAATTCATTTTACCATAACGGATAAAGCTGAACTTAGTGGCAAAATAACATATCAAAATTTTTGTTATTTCGTCGTAACCAGTACAACAACTGCCAGTTTCTAATTCGAAAAAATTTATTGTTGATATCTTATGGCGGAAGACAAAAAAAGCATCGTGTTTCATAGTCAGGCAAAAAACATTTTATAACATGGGCATCATAACTTGCAGGCGCATTGTATCAATTATTATATTTTAGCGTGTGCAATTGAGCAAAAGGTGTACGGTGTATGATAAGTGCGATAGAATTTTTAGAACTGTGTAGCTCAATGGTTAAATGCAAGGTCAGAAACTTGCGGTTGCAATCTCTATGAGTTCTCTATGAAGCAAGCTTTTTATTCCAAGATTTTAATAGCTATATAATAATAATAATATAATATAATAATAATATTTAATTAATAAATTATATAATATATAATATATATATATATATATATATATATATATATATATATATATATATATATATATTTGTTTCCATACCTCTCTATATGACATTTCAACTTTCCAATGACAACACCAAAATTAACTAATGTCATATGATGAGGTTTCACTGTAGGCCTATTTTAAATTATTTTAACACAAACTGCTACACTGCTTTGACAACACAAAAAAACAGATTAGTTATACTTGTACTTATAATAGTCTGATCATTTTGCATTCTTTCTTGAAACTGTCTCACTGATAAAATAATATAACCGGTAATTAAAGATCTTCACAAAATATTAGCTTGCATGGAAACATAAATTCATGACATCCTGTTTATTTGATTGATACTTTATTACCTGCACTAATTAACTGCTTTTAGATTATTGCCGGGCAAGCGGTATACTCTGTGATGCTGAAAACCTTTTTCATTTTTCATCACATTTTCTCGACCCGAGTCTGATTGTCAAAAATAAGATAAAGTTTTAAAATAAAAAAAAGACTTTACCTATGGCACAGAGCATATATGTGTGAAGTTTAAAATAAATCAGACACATAATGTGACCACACATAGCGTTTACGCAGACTTACAAACACACGTATACACGCACAATGACAAGGTGGGATTTATTGATATAGATCGATGAAATACAGGTATTACATCTTATTGATGAACTTTGGGCATACATACGTTATTGATGATCTTTGGATACACATACATCCAAATTCCATGAGTAACACCTATTTGGCACCGCCTCCATTCCCACCCGATGATTGGTATATCTTTTGCAACTGTCCATCCTTGATGTGTTTCAAACTACAGCATTCGCATACAGTACATATTGATACATACAGTGGTTGTTTTCTGTTTGCATCTGCTTGCAAATCCCATTTAGCAAAGTAAGCAACATAAACAACAGTCATTTCTACATGCAAAGATCGTTTTGCAAAGTAAGATGTTAGCAAAGTAAGAATTAGCAAAGTAAGAAGTTAACAAATTAAGAAGTTAACAAAGTAAGAAGTTAGCAAAGTAAGATGTTAACAAAGTAAGAAGTTAGCAAAGTAAAAAGTTAGCAAAGTAAGAAGTTAGCAAAGTAAGAAGTTAGCAAAGTAAAAAGTTAGCAAAGTAAGAAGTTAGCAAAGTAAGAAGTTAGCAAAGTAAGAAGTTAGCAAAGTAAGAAGTTAGCAAAGTAAGAAGTTAGCAAAGTAAGAAGTTAGCAAAGTAAGAAGTTAGCAAAGTAAGATGTTAGCAAAGTAAGATGTTAGCAAAGTAAGAAGTTAGCAAAGTAAGAAGTTAGCAAAGTAAGAAGTTAGCAAAGTAAGAAGTTAGCAAAGTAAGAAGTTAGCAAAATAAGAAGTTAGCAAAGTAAAAAGTTAGCAAAGTAAGAAGTTAGCAAAGTAAGAAGTTAGCAAAGTAAGAAGTTAGCAAAGTAAGAAGTTAGCAAAGTAAGATGTTAGCAAAGTAAAATGTTAGCAAAGTAAGAAGTTAGCAAAGTAAGAAGTTAGCAAAGTAAGAAGTTAGCAAAGTAAGAAGTTAGCAAAGTAAGAAGTTAGCAAAGTAAGAAGTTAGCAAAGTAAGAAGTTAGCAAAGTAAGAAGTTAGCAAAGTAAGAAGTTAGCAAAGTAAGAAGTTAGCAAAGTAAGAAGTTAGCAAAGTAAGAAGTTAGCAAAGTAAGAAGTTAGCAAAGTAAGAAGTTAGCAGAGTAAGAAGTTAGCAAAGTAAGAAGTTAGCAAAGTAAGAAGTTAGCAAAGTAAGAAGTTAGCAAAGTAAGAAGTTAGCAAAGTAAGATGTTAGCAAAGTAAGAAGTTAGCAAAGTAAGAAGTTAGCAAAGTAAGATGTTAGCAAAGTAAAAAGTTAGCAAAGTAAGAAGTTAGCAAAGTAAGAAGTTAGCAAAGTAAGAAGTTAGCAAAGTAAGAAGTTAGCAAAGTAAGAAGTTAGCAAAGTAAGAAGTTAGCAAAGTAAGAAGTTAGCAAAGTAAGAAGTTAGCAAAGTAAGAAGTTAGCAAAGTAAGAAGTTAGCAAAGTAAGAAGTTAGCAAAGTAAGAAGTTAGCAAAGTAAGAAGTTAGCAAAGTAAGAAGTTAGCAAAGTAAGAAGTTAGCAAAGTAAGAAGTTAGCAAAGTAAGAAGTTAGCAAAGTAAGAAGTTAGCAAAGTAAGAAGTTAGCAAAGTAAGATGTTAGCAAAGTAAGATGTTAGCAAAGTAAGAAGTTAGCAAAGTAAGAAGTTAGCAAAGTAAGAAGTTAGCAAAGTAAGAAGTTAGCAAAGTAAGAAGTTAGCAAAATAAGAAGTTAGCAAAGTAAAAAGTTAGCAAAGTAAGAAGTTAGCAAAGTAAGAAGTTAGCAAAGTAAGAAGTTAGCAAAGTAAGAAGTTAGCAAAGTAAGATGTTAGCAAAGTAAAATGTTAGCAAAGTAAGAAGTTAGCAAAGTAAGAAGTTAGCAAAGTAAGAAGTTAGCAAAGTAAGAAGTTAGCAAAGTAAGAAGTTAGCAAAGTAAGAAGTTAGCAAAGTAAGATGTTAGCAAAGTAAGAAGTTAGCAAAGTAAGATGTTAGCAAAGTAAGATGTTAGCAAAGTAAGAAGTTAGCAAAAGATGTAAAATAGATAAATAAGATAATAGAAATACAAGCTTCTGATTGTTTATGTGACAGAAAAATTAACTCTAAATGATAAATTTTGTTAAAAATTCATAATTTAATATTTAAGAACCCAAAACTAAAGACTATTAAACAACTTTTATCAAAACCTTTTAGAGAAGCTCTATCAGTTCATAAATATAAACAATTTATGTACAAATGATAATTAATCTTTGACATTTAAAGTAAGGATGGTCTACTCATAATTGACTGCAGCCCTGTATCTAACAGACATGGAAGAACTTTTATCTAGATTCGCTGTTACCTCTCATTATATTGTATCCAAAATATTACATTATTAAACTTATCATATTTTTAAGTTTAACCTCTTATACTGTTACTCACATGACTATAGTAGTCCAGGTAGATCTTGAAGAGATTGAGGAGGAAGGATTTACCAGATCGGTATTTGCCTGAAACACTTATAACAAGAACCTTTGTGTCTTCATTGCCAGGCACTTGTTTGATTAGTTGTTCAAACACTGCTATATCATATTGAGGACCTTTGTTAGTCAGCTTGATGATTGCCTGGGGCTTCTATTAAAAAAGGAAACATACATACAAATTAAAAGATACGCATACTGCTAGTAATTGACCAATTGCAAACCAATAAAGCAATATAGCATTGCATCAAAATTTTATAGCCACAAATGGCTGTATTAAACAATAGCCTCACTAACTCTTTCTACCCCATTGTCTTTTTTAGAGTGTGGAGATGTATGTAATGTGTAGTGGATATTGTAATGGCACCATCCAAATCTTATCGATTTAAACTAAAACACTTGCTGCTTCGTTAATTTTTATAATTGTATTCAATTGGTGCTACTTTACGATTTTGTAAACAATATAGAAAATCCATTTCCAAAAATAGAAATCAACAAACGAAAATTTTATCAATCTCATTGATGCATGCAACACCTATTTTATTAGTTTTAATTCATAATTATGCCAATGGTTTCTACAATAATAGAATGATGTTTATAAGTGTTTTTAATATTTTTGCTCTCCATTAGCAAGATCTGCATGTAGTTTATTTAACTCAAGTTACCTGTATAGAACAGCAAATATTTTGGTAAAATAGAGTTTACTTAACTAAGGTTACTTGTGTGTATGCGAGGAGATGTTATTACAAGTTAGTCAAACAATCAAATTCATCACGATTAAATAATAGAAGCCTCTAGCAACTCTTCAAAATAGATCTTTCACATATGCCAATCATTCAGGAAATAACTTAGGTTTTACCAACCGTTGATGTATCAAACATTGTCCAAGAAAAATTTGGAACCTATGCAGACTTCACTCAAGCCAAAAAACATGATGAGTGACAACTGGTCTAAGTACAACATTGAAGAGCAGCCTGACTAGCTTGGATATTGGGTAAAGTTTCCAGAAAGTATCATCAAAAAAATTAACCACTTTCCTTATTCATAAAAGAAGATATATGTATGAAATGCTAGCACAAAATCTTTGTAGTTCCTGAAAAAAGATTCTTCAGCAAAGTTGAACAGAATAAATAGCAAGAAGACACAGTTATTGTTTATATAGATGATGCTTTTGTACTTTGGACAAATGTAACAGTCATGTGATTAATTGAAAGTTTGTTTTAGCAAGATCATGGCATATTAAAAATAGAAAAGTTTATTAAAAAAAAATAAGGTTTTGTCTTTAAGACTATTTACACAACAGATTTATTGTAAGAAATGAAGACATGTTAACACACGAAAACATGCTTGCTTTGAATAGCTCAGAGAAACCTACATTTGTGACTAGTAAATCACTAAATCACGGATTTTGTAGTGCTTGAAGGCAAGCTCAAAGTGATGAGCAACTCATGGCTGCTGGTTTCAGGTTTTTCACTAGACTGAATAGAAATATGCATCTTTAGAATAGAAGGTTTATATGGTATATTAGATTATGATAACCTATTTCGGCATGTGATGCATATTAAATATGTAACCATCATAAAACTCCCTGATCACCTTTGTTTAGTGATCAGCTCATGTACAAGTTGCCTACTAAAGTTTTCTGTTAAAATCATATCAGACACATGGGAATAATAATCAGAAAGTCCTGAAGTCTATTAAAATACTCATTCTACTAAACTGAAGGAAGGCCCAATAATATGAATATTTAAGCTATATTCACCACACAGTGAGCAGCTAAATGAAAGCTTTCATTGGCTGGAGAGATTTAAGAAAGAACTCAAAGGCCATAAACTGATATAGACTGTTCAATATCTTGAACCAGTATGACTTATTTATTTTTCATTAGTTGAGCACACTACAATGACAATAGTTAACAGACCTAATGCTACTTGTTCCAAAGTTAATTGTTCTATTTTTAGAAAAATTGGGTTTTCATACATAAAAGAAATATACCTCTTCCAAATTTTAAAAAGTGCCAGACAACAACTAAAAATAATTAATAGAGGAGTTATTTAGCCAAAGTTTACGTAAGAATAAGTAGCTAACTGAAGAGTGTACAAGAGAAAGAGTGTGTGGTCTGTGAGTCTTTCAGATAAGGCTATCACCTCAAAGAATGAGTACAATTCCTAAACATGACATTCCAAATCACTTGGTCTCAAACAACAAATTCAGCTTTTATTGGAGAGTTTGCCGAGATTTGCAAAAAATATAAATTATGCAAAAAGCTGGTTTTTATTAGACTAACTAGAGACTTGAAACATAATTTATGTTCACCTATATTACTAATAGTCTAGTGTATAACCTCTATCAAAGGTGCCTTTATAATACTTCATGTAGCGGTATATTAACCAAAGTTAGAGATAAACTCTCTTACTGAACTCAAAGGAGAATAATACCAGAGCAGCAATACCATGACATTATAATGCTAATAGTAATCTTTATAAAAAAGAATGAAATTTACCTATGAAGCTTGTCGTTATATGAAATATTTGTTGATGGTATGCAGGGAAGGTTGTAGAATGATAAGATATTAAGGTGGTCGGATCGTGACAAGCATAAGCTTGTCACTGAAAGTTCTAATGTTCAGTACTCGGTGAGCAACGAATAGAAAATAATTTCAGTTGCTAACTTTTCCGCTAGCAGAAAAACTTTCAAATGTAAGACTAGAAATATTCAAACATTAAACTTTATATCAACTAAAGAGATATGAAGTGTAACCGCATGAGTATGGTAATTTATCTAATAATGATTCGGCTTTTGAACCTGTTCCGGTAGCTGTATTGTTTCTGAGCAATTTCGATTAGGTCCCTAAGGTATTAATCATCACTTCAAATAATTGTGTAAATATACAAAAAGGTAATTTTTTTAGACATCAACAAAAAATAAAACAGCTCCTATGTTGTATTGTAAAACAATTTAAGCTATCTTCATTTTATGACTAAAACAAACATTTCCAATTCATCCAGGTTAGTTTTTCAAGCAGTTTCAAAGAAAAAAGGATGTCTTACCTAAATAAATTATTGAAAGGCATTCAATACAACTTACATTTTCTTGTGATTAAAATTTACCTAATCAAGCTCAATTCAGATGAATGGCTACAATGGTGCACAGAGCTATTTCAGTTGAAGCAGTTCTATTTTAAAGCACATAAATTACATACTTTTTATTGTGTATTTCAATACATCAAATCTTGGCTTTCAAATGAGCTATTGTTTGCCATGGTGAGACAGACATTTGTTGGTGTTTGTAGGATTTCCCCAAAGCTCTACCGCAGAAATGTTTACTGGCATAGGCTCAAAAATTGTGACGCCACAATTTTCATATGTGGTGTTGTATGCTCTTACTGCCTATTGTATTGCTTACCACTTATATTTATCAACTACGATAATGACGGTAGTGTCAGGCGAAGATAGGACAACTCCAGAGAACTATTGAATATGACAAAGGAATCAGTGTCATTAGTTCTCCATGTACAGATTATTTCTATGATAAATAACTCAGATTCCAAGCACCATACTATTTTTTCCCAATGATATTATGTACTAGCCCTCTCATTTTATTGAGATGTTGAGGGTCGCGACTAAGACTAATTAGTTTCAAGCATTGTGTGATCTCGCAAAGTGCGATTGACATATAGTCCTAGAGCAACACAACTGCAGGTCACAATTTAATTGATGTGATTTCTTTACCTTTATCAACGACAGTACATTTATTGAAGCATAATTAATTAACCTAGAACATGTGTTTGTATGGTTGTGTGTTAGCACGATCTCAGGCATTATTGGTTATCTAGAATCCTAGTTTATTATTAGCACTCTCTGGGTTTAACAGCACCGATTGTCACAGAAAAGTGTAGCCTCAATGGCAGCAAAATGGATCGACTACCTAAGGCTAAATAATACTTGTGACATCACATTTTGAGAACCTGAACCAAGCATTTTTTTGCAGGACATATTTTTGAAACCCTGTTTTTCATAGTTCTATTATTCTTTGTGTATTGAATATAGGCTCGATTGAAAGCCAAGACTCTGGTGTAATGAAAAATGAAACAAAAAATATATGTAATTTATGTGCTTTAACAGAGGTGCTATACTGCTGAACAGATCTGAGCTCCAGCTTCAAAATTGTGCAATCCATTGAACTCAAGCTGCTCCAAGATCGGTATGCTTAATTTACTTGTACCGTAAAACCTCTAATTGAACGCCACCTCTAATTGAACGCCCCCCCCCCAATTGACCACCACTATAGAGGAAAGGTTGAAAAATAAAGCGCCACAGCATTCAATTAGAATTTTTATGGTAAGTTAATGTTAGTTTTGAATAAGAGCAGTTTTCTTGGCTCTTCTCATCTCATGTACAGTTAATTTCATCACTATCTATTTATTATAACAGTAATCATGCTAGTATTGTCTGTGCTAGTAACAAAGGCTTAGAGTTATCAGCTCACCGATTGTCCATGTCCCATGATGCTTGAGATGGAACTTTAAGATTCACCGCATCACTGTTTAGTGATCAGCTAAAATAACAGAATAGTTCAAAAGGTTACAGCAAAGAGGCTTCAATGGTTTTTTACATGACACTACCGGCAGTTGTGTCTACGATTTTCAATCATCTAAGCCAAATAATAAAATTAAGCTACTTATCTAAATTTTTAGTTGTGATTATTAATATGGTTATTCATTCTCTTATCCACTAGAATACTATGAGTCTGACTACATCTTACCAGCACATTAATTCAAATTCATTCTTAAAGCATACAAATAATCCAGCCAACATTTTGACAGTTTATAGCCTTTGAGAGTTGAATGAGCATTTTTAAAATTGTAGCAATATGTCTTCATGGTGCTAGAGTTTCAGAAAAACAGCAAAACTGAGCTCTGACTACTGTTGTTTCTTGTGAAAAAAGGGAGATGGATGGGAAATGGATTAGAGATAGAGAAAATTGTTAACCAAATATGACTTATTTAAATTATTAGACCTGATTATTTATACGGTTATGTATTCTATTTTCTACTAGAATACTATGACTCTGAATAAATATTACCAGCATATTGATTCAAATTTATTTTTAAAGCATACGGATAATCCAGTCGACATTTTGACAATTTATAGCCTTTGAGGGTAAAGTTTTTAAAAAGGTAGTAGTATGTCTTTATGGTGCTCAGTCTTCAGGAAAACTGAGCTATGCCTAATGTCTTTTTTATCAGAAAAATGGAGATAGATTAGAAATAGAAAAAATTTTGTTAAACAAGAAATGGTTGAGGGTTATTGAGAAATAGAGTTTTCAAGGACAGACAAGTATTTTTAAAACAAGTAATAATTAAGTGTGTTCCAAGAACTCGGTTCATGCTATTAGGGCACTATGCAGCCATATTGACATGTTTAAAAAACTTATTTTTTAACTTGTTTACACAGTGTTATAACTGTTAGCATGTTAATGATCTGTAAAAACTTGTTACACAGTGTTTACAGATCAATAAATGACATTCAAGATTTTGCTACACTTCAATTATTAAAAAGTTAGAGACCATTAGCTCGCTATTTCTTAGCCTGTCTTGACAAACTGTTGTTCTTGCGGTGTTGTCCCCGGCAAGTGGGGCGAGCAAAACAACAGCTTGTCACAAGACACATTGCACCCGATGCATCAGCCTCACTGAAAGGGAGTTGTTCTCTTCCGTCTACACAAATTGGCTGCGATGTTATGTCGGTTGCTCCATTAGTAATCATAACGGATTTCAGGCAAAAATTTATGTAGAAAACAAAAGATATAAACGTTTAACAAGAGACCAGTCTCTGCGGTAAACTTTAGTAGAACTTAAGAATAAAACAAATTGAAAAATAAAATTAATAAGAACCTATAAAACTGACTGATACAAAAATAGGAAATTTAGAAATAAAACTGACCGAGCGCACAAATAACAACATGTTTAGTTGTTGCCTAAGTTTTTAAATTCTACTGAAGTTTACCGCCGAGACTGGTCTCTTGGCTGAATGGTTTCATCTTACTTTTTCTACATAAATTTTTGCGCAAAATCAGTTATGATTACCAATGGAGCGACCGACATAAAAGGGCAGCCAAGCAGCGTAAATGGAAGAGAACAACTCCCTTTCAGTGCAGCTGATGCATCAGGTGCAGTGCGTCTTGTGACAAGCTGTAGGTTTGCTCGCCCCGCTCAACGGGGAGAACTCCACAAAAACAACAGTTTGTCAAGACAGGCTAGCTATTTCTGCAAAGCAAGAAATGAGAATTATACTGAACACCTGTGGAGCATTGTTGTTTTGTATTCAATGTGCTGCATTGGTATGCGCCAACTGAATGAGAAGTATGTAAACTGGCTTACCAAAATTTATGCAAACTTTACAATGTACTTACATTGAATAAACGTCTAATTTTTTTTATTTCAGGCTATTAATAAAAAGTGGTGAATGCTCAAAATGAATTATGTGTGTATGAATAACAAGTTAGAGGCATCTTACGCTGAACAAATATTGAGCAACGCAGCTCCTTATTTAAGAAATCAATAAACTGCTATATTACAGGGATTGTGCTAATGCATCAAATCACTCTAGGTGAACATTAGTATTCTTGTACTGGAACAGTCATTCAACAGCAAACAAACCTTCAAAAACTCTAATTCTCTAAATTTACAAGTTGTACCATGAAGGTAAGACAATTCTAAAATTGGAAAAACTCTTCAATAAGGATTTTTGGTGTTAGTAAAACTGTTTAGTTGTGCAATTACAACAAATTATTACAACGAAATTTTTTATCAGCTTTTTACTGACCTATTTTAATTTTGGACATTTTTTATTTGTAATAAAGTTGGTTAATTGCTAATTGCTATAATCATTTAATTACTAGACTTTTCTTCTAATACCGACCAAATCATATTTTTCAAGTATTAAAACTGTGAACAATTGACTTGAGCAAAGATTTTGTTAAAGGTTGACTTGCAACAAAATTCGCATAACAGTTAATTGGTATCAAAATATTCAGCATGTCTTACTCTGCTTTGTTGTAGGTGCAAAATATGTGGAAATGGGATTACAAGCTCTTAAAAGCTCAAAAACGAAAAGCCGCTGTAGATTGGAATCAGTTTATTTCTCTGACGTTGTCATTACATTTGCTTATTGTTTTGTCACCTGATGCTCTCACGTAAATTGAAAGGCCAATAAAAGGCTCAATATAAAACTTCTCATAGCACTAGTTAATGACAAAAACTTTGGGTTTTACCAAATACCTGTATCAAATATAGATACTTGCTACTTAACATTTACTCACTATTTGCACATTTGATTACAAGCTCTTGAAAGCTCAAAAATGAACAGGTAATCGCAGCCATCACAAAAACGCCGTAGAGTGAAATCCTTTTCCAAAACGACTCAAATGGGATGTAATTGAACATGATGGGTTCTGTTTACATATTTAATCATTCGTTAAAATATTCTTACAAATATACTTCACGCGTTCAATAAAACCATGTCTATTATCATTACGCGTCTATTTCATCATTGTCGTGATGCTGCCACGTTGAGCAGTAATATCTCAAAACCTTTGGCAGCATGTCAGCAACCATGCTAGCGGCTCAGCCAGTTTTGGCTCCATGAAGTTGTGTCTGGTTGTTGCCTAGAGGTCCTCCAGGTAGGCTGGCACCAGTCTATATAGCATATTCACACCTGGAGGAGCAGTTCCTGAGCTGAAGAGGGGTGGCTCGTCATGTACCTGATGTTCCTCTACTCCTGTATACGAGACGACCATACCGCCAGCTCGGAGATGGCAAGGTTGATCCATGAAGTTGAGGCATTGCTACTGAACTACGCTTCCCTTCGGCCTAGGCAGGTTGAAGCTCGGTCAATAACTCCTAACCGGCAGTATATCCTGGTAGTAATCTGGCGCGAAACAGCCATATTTACTGAACAGCAGCCAGTCATGTCTATTCTTGCAGATCAAAGAGCAAACGTTTTTCAAGCAAGACATTCCCAAGATGGCATCCTCGCTGATGTTGCTCACCACAAATAACTCTTTGGTTTATTTGTCCCAGAGCCATAATGAGGCTGTACAACCATTCCTATCTGAAAAACATCAGAGGTGACAGCCATCGGCTATGAATCCATGGCTGCAACTTTCTTACAGCGAGTCCCTTGCGGTTCGAGGAGTTTATCAAACGCCTGCTTGCTCAGCAAGTTCGTAGCTAGTTTTAACAGAAACTGAATGGGTGCCCCAATTAAGTTCCCAGAGAGAAAACAGCTGGTAGAGTGTAGCCAGCTCAACATCCATGCCTTGATTGGTTCAGCAATACTCTAGCTGGGTAATGCATATCTCTCTTGTCCAGGCATTCCTGAGGCTGCCGAGGCAGCTTTCTGGTGTGCCTCTGGAGCCTGGTTGAGGGTGTACTGTGGGTCAGTCTTGCTGTTCTTAATGCAGGCTTCTGACTGCGTACAGACTAGTCGAGCTCCCATTTGATCCGGGGCTGGCCTCTAAAGTTCACAATGCTGAATAAGGTTCTTGCATTGCCTGATCCCGCCGGAAGGGCAATAGGAGACAAGTTGGGCCAGCAGTAAAGATGTGCTTCCGACGCTGTACCAGTCCGGGTCCTTCCAGCTGATGCCCAAGTGCACTCATTGCAGCACAGCCTTATGTGCCTCAACTCGGTTCTAAAGGCATGCTGACATGCCGGATCTATCTTTAGAAGGTCCAAGCTTCAGATCCTCTAAAGCTTGGTAATAGTTCTAGAGAGCCACAGCCGTAGTCTCCTCCACTGCTGGCTTGGCCAGAGTATTAGGAAGAAACCTCTTTCGTCTCGACTTATTACCCTGTCGCCTGGAGTTCCTTATGGCGACACCACCTCTGTCAGTGTCCGATTGAGCATGCCTCTGCGACGAGCCTTTGATACGGTTTTTGATCAGTTCAGAGCCTTAGCACAACCAGTAGTCAGCACTACTGTTGTAGGCCTTTGTCATTTTCCTGATTCCGTAGCATTCTGCTGAGCCAGTCTATGTAACTTGTCTTCAGCCTGCACACCAACAACATTGCAGGTTTTTGTTGTTGCTACCTCCCTGAGCCAGTCCTTCTCTTGTGGTAGAGGCTAGACTTCATTCATCATTTTCTGGACAATTTGTGTCAGCTGGCTGTTAATCTGGTCCTGCACTGCAACAGTCTTTCACCCAAGGGCTTGGTCCACAAACCCCCAACATCTGCTGATATTTTGCCCTTCAGCTTGATTTGGAGGAACTTGGTTTCTGGGACAAACAGCCTTCCTCAGCTTAGCTATTGGAAAGGCCAAGAGACGCCTCTGCTAGCCAGCATTGTTTAGTAAGCCAAAAAACAGTTATTTTGCCATGCCAGCTCTGCAGGGGGCCAGCAGGTCACCCTATGCCACCCATACTAGCCGTTCCACTTTGCAGGCGTGTTCCTGCAGGGTAGTAGCTGCGGCTCACCTAAAGGTGCTCAGCTTGCTCTGAGTCTGCTTAAGAGAGAGACTGAACCAGGCTCGAAACGTGTCAAAGACGGCTTCTACGCGGTCAGCTATTTTGCAGCTTTTTGCCTCCTTTTTTAAAAACCTCCCAGAAGTGCAACAATTTGGAGCTTTCTGTCCAAGCATTGATTTCGGCTACTTTTTGGAAAAAGCTGATGAAATACTCACCATCCCAAGACCTTGTGTATTTAAGTGCCTTGAACTGGTGGCCTGGGTAACAACAGTGTTTTAAAGACCTTCATCAGCCGGTCAGCACTTGGCCCTTGCTCCTTGAGTGTTGGCCATCTATTCTTTTTGTGGGATTGCTCACCGAACTCACTGGGCGGCACTGCTCAGGCAATACAGTCGGCCAAGATCAGGAAAACTCCTCTACAGGCCAATTGGGTGCCCAACCAACATCAGCGTCCCATGGCGGTGAGGCTGGTTGGGGTTTACTGGTCAGTACCAGACAAAGACAGTCTGATATATCATATTTACATCTGTACCGGTGTTGAGAGGTATCATTATCGTCCTATATAATGTTTCTATGGATAGTTTTTGCTGCAACAATAACCTTGTTTATACTCCCATATCTATTTCACACAAATTTCTGGGTTTCACTAAAGTTTGATTGCTAGATCTGTAATGGCTAAACATTTTTTTACGTGGACAATGGTATAATCTCAAGTAGGAATAGTCTCTACATTCTCTTTCCATTTGGTCAGACAATGTACTAGACAAAGACAATTCGCTATCTCATTTTCCCGTTTGTACCAGTATATAGAGGTACCATACCAGTATCATCGTATACAAACTTTTAATAGATAGCTTCTGCTGCAACCGTAACCTTCTTCATACACGCACTTCTATGCACTAATTGTTATTATTAATTATAATATACTAATTATTAATTATTATTCAAGATTTTTATTTTGTTTTCTCAGTTCATTTTAGTTGTATCATTACCAAAACATTTTTTAATGTAATCGTAACAAAAAGGACTTCATCTAGCCATTACTTTCTAACTATTTCACATTTACATTTAAACACTTTCATAGTCGTTTTACTTTTTTTAATTTAAACTGCGCAAAAAATTTTTCTCGTGATGCGAAGTTTGAAAATTAGAATTGTAACTGTTGGTTTAAGTAAAACAAAACTTTGGTGCAAAGACTTTTTTATTACTTGGGCAAAGCCGAGAATCCACCTAGTACAGTGGTGATTGCATTTACGGGACCGCCTGGTAATTTCATAATAACTATCATTTATGGCATAAACTCACTTTCCATATAATCTCAGACCATGCATATACATATTTTATAAGGAAATTTTCTAGACGTTCTGTCTACCACCATAGGTGCACTCTAGTGATAAAATTTGTTTAATGGGCACACATTATATCCTATCAGGTCAGTTGAGGCTTATGGTGTCATACCAAATACTAAGATGCTAGAAATACTCTAAAGGAACTCAAAAACACCACCAACTGACGTTTAAAGAGCTATGTTCTAAATTTACATGCAAATTAAGTTGCGTTTTTCACAGATTAAGCAAAAGATTTGCTTTGGATTTTTTACAACTTAATGTCGAAAATGGCATATTGTATCAAAATCAAACTAATAAAGCAAATATCAGTTAGTTTTACATAATATTCTTATCCAGTACATTCTCAGCTTTCTATTGATGTGCTTATTGTCCTAATTTAAATATTACCGATAGATCAATATATGGATTAACAACAAAAAGTGTGTTTATTTTAAGTGGTTCCATAAAGGCGATCACCATAGTATGTATATATATATATATATATATATATATATATATATATATATATATATATATATATATATATATATATATATATATATATATATATATATATATACTCATGAACATGATTCAATTATATATACTCAAAACATGACTCACTTATGTATACTCAAGAGCATGAGTCACATATAAATACTCCAGTACAAGACTTCCTTATATCTATATATAAATACATATTCAAAAACATGACTCACTTATATACGCTCAAAAACATGACTCACTTATATATATTCAAGAACATGGCTCACCTACATATACTCAAGTACAAGACTAACTTACTGTAAAACCTGTATTTGAATGCCACCTCTATTTGAACGCCACTTCTATTTGAACGTCACTTCTATTTGACCAATACTATTTGACACTCTTAATCTTCACCAACTCATAATACCAAGTGATCAGTGGGAAAGTGTCCACAAAACCGTACTAATATTAACTCGAATACAGCAATAACAATTAAGTCGTTTGTTGTTCTGTTCATATCAAACTTCATTCTCCAACCGCGAGTCTTTAGGTTTTTTCATTAGAAACTGATTGTGACACCATAAAAAGTATTAGTCACCGTATCAGGCTAATAGTAGTTCCTTTTCTAAGGCGGTCGTGATACTTCGATGTATATGGGAAAAAGTTTTAGCATTTAAGATAGAAAATGTGCTACTATTATGAGGCTAACATTTTGAGGCTATTTTTGTTACATGTGGATTCGCTTTAATTGGGCTAGACGTTTCTATTCGAGATAGTATCGCTTAAAAAGTTTTGCTCTGCTAAAAATTGTTGGGACGCTAATATCGATTAGCTCAACTGTGCAGAAGATGGGTTGAGGTCAGAATATATTTTTGAAGGTATTGAACAGACAGAAGAAGATGAAATGGTTCTAAACAGCGGCAACAATTAAAACGCACCTGGCCAAGCAAATGATGTCAAACTTTTTGTTTTAGAAATATTAATGTTTGTTTTGTTAAATGTTAATTTTTGTAGTTGCATGTATTATCTTTATGGTTTGTTTGTGTTACTTGTTCTGGAATATATAATTGTCGCGTTTGATAGATATCATTATAAAATTTATAAATTTGCAGACTTGTAGCATATTAGGTTTTGACAGCATGGCTGCGGTAATCTGAACTAAGATTAAAATAGATTTACGCTCACAACTCCTGTTCTATTGCACATAAAAAGCTGGTTTTGGCGATAAACTGTAACAAACACATTAATGAGTGCAACAAGCTTTTTATACAACTTTGTTATATATAGTCATATAATGACAAAATGCTATAGATATACAAATAGATATCAACTAGTAGAGACTTGTATCAGCTTACTCGTGCACATTTATTTAAAAATCTATGAAACGTTTGAAGTTGGCAAAACTCTTGCCTCCAAAAGGGTTAATGTTGCACAGCACCAAGGAGATTGCAAAACATCGGCACCATTCAATTTGGGTGTAAAAAGTTAAATGTATCTTCTCATCATTCGGATTCACCCTTTATTTGAATGTCACCTCTAATAAAGTGCCTCTCTGAAGAGAGGATTGAAAAATAGAGCGCCATAGCGTTCAAATAAAGGTTTTACATTATACATAGTCTGAAACATGACTAACTTATATATACAGTGCACCCTCAGGATACGATTACCCTGTTATACGATTTTTTCACCTTACGAAGTGGAACATGATGTTTTTTTACCTCACCATACAAATCTTATTTCACCATAAGAATTCAACAAAATTTTTGCCCAAGTTCAAATTTGGCTGTCGGTGTGCTTATTACATATGTCAAAACAACAAAGACACCGAAACGCTGTTCGCCGAATGTTTTTATAACAACTGAAAGAGACACGATTTAAATTGAGAGATCTCTCAGTTTAGCAATTTTTAAGAGTACATTAAAGTGACAATACTTTTTGTTTAAAACCAGTAGCAAAGTTGGAGTTGCGATGCCTTCAAATAAAAAGTCATTGGTTAGACAACTTTCTTTAACCTGGTAACAAAAATCTACCTAATCTCGAAAACAGCATCGTTCAGGTTTTTTGCGGAATTAGGTTGGAAAAGGTTGTGAACAGATTTGCTAAAAGTTATACTGAAAGCAAAGACAGAAACTAAGAAGGGATAAGATTTTAGTGATAAAAAGTGGAAATTCAGTAAAATAGTTAAAATTCAACCCAAAACTTAGCTTTAAGTGTATGTGTTTAGTAAGCTAAATTTATTAGAGGTGTAAGTTTATACTAAACGTGCGTTTGTCTTAAAGGTAAGAACTTCCTGCGATACATACTGAGCATGGTACATTATAATGTTACATGTTATTGCAGATCATAACCAATAAACACATTAAATACAAAAAATTTACCATAGTTACTAAGGTTAACATAGTATATGTTGTTACTAATTTTTAATTTTTAATAGGTACGGCACTTACATAAAATATTGATGATTTTACCAGATGTTTGCATTATATAATTACTATAGTTTCTATACTTCTTCATATGATTTTTTTCACCGTACGATGCCAACCCTGGAACGGATCAAAATCGTATTCTGAGGGTGCACTGCATATATGCTCAAGAACATGACACGTATCTACTCAAAAACATGACTCACTTATATATTTCTCATAACAAAAATAACTTGTATATACTCAAAAACATGACTCATTTATATATACTCAAAATCATGATTCACTTATATATTCTCAAGAACCTGACTCAGCTATAAATACTCAAGAACAAAACTCACTTACATATTAGTATGATTGCCACGCACCATTATTGTGTCAACAGGTGGCAGAGAATGGGGTGTATGGTAACTTATCAGTTTTAACATCGTTTTTGCCCAGTAATTAGTAATTCAGTGCTCAATCGCTCTTTTAGTTCGTAAGCCGGGAATGATTAGCTATTAAAAGGTGAGTAGAAATACAAAAAAAAGTTCTTACGCCGTGAGCAATTTGCCAAATCAGCCAATCATAACTTTAAACACAATTCTGGATAAGTTTTTATATGATGCATCTTTGTCATATCAACAGTAGTTAGGTGTTTAGCGTGTTTCCGGTATCGTTCAGTTAGAGGCTGTCATTAACGCTAATAGTAGCAGTGCAAATTCATATCTCTACCTCAATTGATTTTCCTGGTTAGCTAACACTATTGCATTTCATTACAATCCAGTCTCATCTCTTAATAAGCTAATGAAATAAAGCCGGTAATTGAATGCTTTTGTGAGCTGTAGAGCAGTACATACAAAGGGCTGCTGAGGTTCTTTGCCAGCTAATTAAGATCACCGCACCAACTTGTATTGTTAACTTATCCACATACAAAATGTTAGATGAAGTCTGCTGGTGAGCCTACACTAATATCAATCAGAGATCTTCTCAAGCTGCAAGGAATCGCAAATCACCTGCAGAAACCAAGATAAGAAAATACCAAACCCATTTACTCCATCATTCAATGAATAATCAAAATATTAATCAATCAAATGAGAAACACATTATTTGGTTGAAATCTCTGCATTCTTTTACCAGATCATTCATCTGCCACAACTATGTACTTCATTATTTGAGGGCGTGTACTCTAGTCAGTTGTATGATTTGCGAATAATAATTACAGTTGGGCCACTTAAAGCAGCTCCCTTGGGGAACGATTCAACTGTGATATCACTACCCATTCAACTGTGATATCAATACTCATTCAACTGTGATATAACTACCCATTCAACTGTGATATCAGTGATATCAGCCCTTTGTATGTACTAATGTCAGGATGGTTGTTATGAATAAATGGCATCAGTTGTGAAGTGAGATAAAAATAGATAAAGGGTTACCGAAAGTGTCCAATCTTGATCTCATGTGAACAGCTGTGATCATTGGTCGTGTGTAAGTTGCAATTTTACTGACTAGCCATGGCCACATCTAGACACAATGGTTAAAATATCATACAACTATCCTAATTGTCTGACCATCAATTTCATCTGTTCCCTTAAACTCCCATTCAATTTCTAACATCTGCTGGCTTGTTCTTGAGTTTTTTATTTACAGACATTTTCTGAGTCACAAATAGTTTTTTCATGTGTTGTTTTCTTTGTTACACCAGTAAAATATACTTTGTGAAAGTTTGAATGGAACAGCTCAGCCATACGATAAATACGCTGAAGTGTATTGTTATGTAATCCATTCAATGTTGCTAAAACAACCCATTGGCTGATGCTTTAAAGACATAATTTTAAACTTGTGCTTTGGAAAGATTTTTCAGTTGTGAGATCTGACTGAATGACCAAAAAGGCTAGGCAGGTAATGAGACAGCAACAGGGTTCATGAGACATCTGTAGTTGCAAATATATAGGCCATGTGTGAACAGTAACAACACCTAATCAAAAGAAGACAGCAGTTTGATGTATAGTTTATTACCTATATGTGTGATATGAAATCATATGGAATTCTAAACTGCCTCATGGATCCATTGGATTTTAGCACACCAACTAACAATAAGCTGCCTCAGGGATCCATTGGGTTGCAGTACACACCAACTAACAATAAACTACTTCATTGATCCATTGGATTGCAGTACACACCAACCAACAATAAGCTGCCTCATTTTTGCAGATTAGTGATTAAGTGGAGAGTATTCAGAAATTGCAATGAAGCAATGCATTCAACTCTTGATTGATTCATCATTTGACTGTTTATTAAAGGGTGAAGATGCTTATTGCTAACCTTAGTTTATTCAGATTTCAGATTCCTTGCAGCTCGATAAGCTCTTTGATATTTTAACTTACGAGTAAATGTCACCCAGCATTCAGTAGTCTTTATAAGGGATGAGCAGTTTGAGTTGTTAAGGTGGCTTTAACTAGTTTCCAATGGACCTCTCAGGCTCCTTGTAGATACAGTACTACTCAATAGTTCACAAAAATGTTTGATTACAGGCTTGTTTCTATTAGCAAAGTTCATCAGCTTGCTAGGAAGCGGTACTCTATTGTAATGAATCATGCAATCCACAATATCTAGCATTGGGAATCAACTTAAGTATAGATATTACATTTTTAACGCTACTGCTAATGATAACAAAAGTTTTTAACCAAGGGATACCTAAAACAGAATAAGTACTAATTGCCATCGCTGAGCCTAAATAGCCGCCGTAGTAAAAAAAGTCTGCATCCATGTCTGTAGAGCTGCTTGGTTGATTTGGCTAATTACGCATGACGTAAGAAAAAAACTGTTTATGTATTTCTACTCATTCTTAAATGGCTCATTATCACTGCTTAATAATGATAATTCCCGGTAGGTGTAATTAAAAAAGTAAAGGTTGTTCTGGTTTACTTGTTAAACCTAAAAGCTGTTCTACCTCATAGTCCTGCCTCCTTTGTAAAAATATGATATTAAATCGCTCTGTGGCAACCAGACTATATACTGCACTCAAGAAAATGACACTGGAACATGTTCAAAACATGACTCACTTGTACATGCTCAAAAACAAGCTTCTCTTATATATACTTGAAAACATAACTCACTAATACCTCCTCGAGAACATGACTCACTTATATACTATTCAAAAACATAAATCACTTGAATATAGTGGTGGACGCTGGGCCATGACATTGTAATTTGTGTGGATATTTTATATTATGTATTTTCTATGCTGTGTTGTTCTTTGTTTTATATCGTTATTAATTTGTCCATATATCATATCGCTATTATGTCTTCATTATTGCTGTATTATAACCATGCCAACGGACTAGTGAGTCTGTTTATTACTAATGTTATACGGTTTTTGCTCGGTTCCGTTAGCCGAAACTGGAAAGTTTATTGTATATAAAGGAGCGTGCTGACTCAGTTAGGCAGAGAAAATGGTCGTACGCTCCTCGGCTAGTGGATTTACCTTCTCAAATAAAAAATTAAACGAAACCACTCGCAGTTTATTTTTTTATGAAATAGTCTAGATTGTGCCAAGTAAAGGCCTGCAAATTTCTTTACACTGGTGGCAACATTGGAATTGCGCCGAACCCGGCAGGCATCATCTAGAAGTTTGGAAATCAAACTCTGGCAGATCTCGTGCCCTGCTTGCAAAACCAGCCTCAGTTGAGGAAAACCGGAGTAGTGCGGCAAACACCGGAGATTCCGATTCTGGCCAAGATAGCTGTACGGCTATCCCCCACATTCATAGAGAAACCTGGTGTTTTAGAATAAGCAATTTATCCAGCACTCCAGAGAAGAGTTGATGACTGGCACTATGCCAATTACCCCCCCCCCCTCTGTAAGGTGATTGATACTGCCAAAAAAGACTTTAGCACTCTAAGTCAGGCCACGATCGTCTATATCGGTCCTCCGCACTCGGAGAGAAACTCAAGTGATGTCTCAAAGGACATGCCTAGCTGACGCCATTAGGCAGCTTGTCAAATTAAGTCGGAACCCAGAACCGGCCTCCCAGTTCAAAACACTCGAGTATAATGGCGTTGGAGACCCAAAATACTTCATTACCAGAATTAGAGAAATCACAGCTGCAAATAGGTGGGTCGAGGAGGCCAGCATATTGCACCCAAGAAAGGCTTAGAAGGGAGAGGCAGACTCCTGCAAAAGGGCAGTCAGGGTGGCAGCCATCTTTGAAGCCATCCGAGCCCGATTTGGACTATTTCCCCAACAAGCCAGAGCAGAGTTGAGCAGTTTAAAAAAAGAAACACAAACCTCCTTGCAGAAACACGCAGCGGAAATTGAACGGCTAGTATAAATACCCTACGTTGAACTGCCCGAACCGTTCAGAAGTAACATGGCAAAGGAGTACTTCTCAAACTCCCTAAACCTTTCTAAGCACCTCCTAGTGGTAACCACGAAGGCTCTCGCGGATGCAGTACAGGCTGGAGGAGAATTTGTCAAAATCAAATCTAGAGAATCGATTCTGGGCAGAGCCATCTGGGCTGTAGAAGACTCGGAGGCCAATCCAGGACATGGTGCGGTACGCAGTGTCGAACAAAACACATTAAATGTACTGCTATCCACAGTAAAGTAGCTGACAGAATAGGTAAAGCAGCTGCAAAACAAACCAACAGAGCCTCCAGAAAGTAAGCCTGCCATTTGTTGGGGATGTGAACGCATGGGACAGAGGTCGCCAGGACCGTGCGCTAGATGACCGGCCATTCGGGCCGGCACCATGCCACCAGTGGGCATGAGCCAGCTCGAAGTCGGTCGAGGCAACCATGAGACTTGAGACATTGGCTCAGCTAACTAACCAGTTGGCTCGGCAGCAGAGTGAGGGCAAGAGTGCCGTAGCTCTAATGTACCAAACACTTCGGAGCCACACAGAAATGCTTTCTGAACAGTTAGAGGGAGCTAGGAGCTCAGGGTTTTGCATAGCAGAAAGAAATTACTGAGAATCAGGCAGGATGGTGTGCTGGAAGCCAGAGTGGCTCCTCTTGGTCAAATCCGGAGGTGTGCCGTGTGCCTCCGGCTATGAGGGAACCAGTTATTTGGCAGACATACCACAATTCACTCCAGAGGTGGGAGGACGATAAGTTGCATCCAACTTACATGGTACTGGCCCGGACTGACAGCCGCTGTCTGCAGGTTAGTACGAAGCTGTGAGGTGTGCCAGGTCACCGAGCACGGAGAGACCAAGCTTGCAGGAAGCCGGCAGCAATTATATGCTAGCCGACCCTGGCAACAGGTCACCGTTGACCTGGTAGGTCCCCCTCCCCACCACCCCAAGGGGCAATAAGCGGATCTTAGTGCTCTTGGATCACATTACCTGGTGGCAGGATGCCATTGCCATTCTGAAGGCCACGGCTCAAATGGTGGCCATTGCTCTAGATAAAAGAGTGTTCTGCTACCTGAAGCTTCCAGAACAAGTCTATACAGACCAAGGCGTTCAATTTGAGAGATAACTGATGGAGGGGCTCTACCAGCTCTAAAAAGTGAGCAAGACACAGACTAGTCATTACCATCTCCAGGTCAATGGGATTATAGAGAGGAACAATCGAGGCCTGGGCGACTCTCTGAGAGCCACATTGTTGAAACGATGCCAGGAGGAATGGGATGAGCTCCTGCCCCAGCTCATGTGGGCATATCGAGGCACGTCCCACACCATGACAGGCAAGACGGCCACCTTCAAGATGTTCGGCAGAGAGTTGTGTCTGCCTGACCAATTAAAATGTCACTCCCTCCTACGAATATGCAATCTGCCAGCGACAACGTGTTGCAGAGGCAGCAGAGGCTGGAAGAAGCACATGAGGTTCTCAGAAAGGCGCAGATAGAGACTAGGTAGGCAGACTAAGAAGAGCCACCACTCTTCGCACCTGGGAATTGGGCGTGGTTGGTAAACAGGCAGCAGCAAAAGAGGGCAAACGCTAAGCTACAAGCTAAGTTCGTGGGTCCGTACCAAGTCATAACCGCCTGGCCCAACCACACCTATGTGGTGGAAAGACAGGGCTAAACCTCGACTCAACAGTTCAGGTTGAAACCCTATCATACTCTTAGAGGGCCAAATATATAAAAGAAGCCAAAAGGGCTTGGCCCTCATAAAGAAACTGCCTGCAACCTGATGAAGAATTCATGGAGTTATTTTCCCAAATAAGTCCAGCTAATAAGCTCGACGAAATGGGAAAGGCAATTATACAGACTAGTGCCAAAAAAGAAAACTTGCGCGACGATTCGAACACTGGACCTACTGCAGCACTGCCCCAAAGCAAAGTTAGAGTGGAAATAAACCCTTCCCCTCTAGAAAGATCCAGTGAGTTGGCTACAGACTTGGACTTCGGACACCTAGCGATGTCCCCCAGGCTGTGAAAAACCCAATCACCGCTACAGAAGATCTAAATCATTATTCGTCTCGTACTAGAAAAAAGCCGGAACGATACGGTGATTGGGTCTATTAGACAACAAGAGGATGCAACGACTTAGCCACAGACCAGATGGCCTGGGAGCCTAGTCCAGACTACCAGACCGCTCTATTAGGACAGCCTCCAGTTGGTCACCCGTATTCAGGCCATGCTGTGATAACTTCAGGAAGAAAATAAACTGTTCCAAAAGGCAGCCCGCAGTACCAAAAAGAGGATACGCCAGTTACTGACCACAAACATTTGATTGATCAAGAAATTAGCCGCCTTAAACACCATGTTAAGCAGCTTGAGATGTGGACCTGGCTGGTTGCTTCTACCTCTTTGTATTAGTTAGACACAGTCTCTAATGGAGGGGATTGTGTGGTGGACGCCGAGCCATGACATTGTAATTCGTGTAGATATTTTTATATGTTATATCTTGCATGCTGTGTTGTTCTTTTTATTATATCGTTATTAATTTGTCCATATTGTGAGGGAAACACAACACGAGCAGAGCCGGTGCCAGCGTGACAGCCAAGTGACAGGCCGGGCCAGGCCTCCCCTTCTCACCCAGAGGATGGGCTGGCAATAAGGCAGGAGTAACGTGGGTCACGTAGCCACCAAACATACGGCGGGAAGCGAAACCGCAAGTGGGCGGAGCCAACAAGCACGAAGCAGTTAAAAGAACAGTCGCGATGGAGAGGCAGGCAGAGCAGTGCAGCTCCCTGCATACGAGAGACACTTTACCCCTATACTGTGTAATACTTATGTATGCATGACGTTGTTATATTAATTCAAATATATTTATTATGTAAATATACATTGTATGCTCAGATAACAACTCAGTCTTCATGATTAGTCGGCTTGTGGGAAACCATGAAAGTGGTACGGTAAAATTTACCACACTGGTGGCAACGCTGGTATACTTAGCCCGAATCCACAACAAACAAGTAAGCACTACGAGGAGCAAACCTGATCTCGGCTGCCGACCTTACTTATAAGCATCGATCCAACACACCGGGGTTAGTTAGCACTCGGAGAGAAATAGCACACCGGATCCGGCTGCCGACTTTGCTGTAGCATCGCTCAGACACACCAGATTGGTGAAGGCCTTGAAATAAGAAGAACTTATCGAGACGTTATTCCCTGCTATTGGCCGACCGTGCTGATGCACGCAGTCGATTCCCAATACCAGGCATACTCTCAGATAGGAAAGAACAACGAGACGTTATTCCCTGCTACTGGCCGACCGTGCTGAGGCATGCAGTCGACCACCAGTAAACAGGCATACTCTCAAACAAGATGCAAAGGAGAGCGGGGGGCGCGGCACCGACCAACTGGCCGAAGTACTGGAGCATCTAGCAATGGCCTCACCCACGAACTGAGGCCCCCGGGCCACAGTTCAAGGCCCCTCAGTACAACGGGATCGGCGACGTAGAGTATTTTTTTATCCGCCAGTACTGAGAGGTGGCAGAGGCCAACCGTTGGACGAACGGAGCCAGCCTGTTGCATCTGAGAGAGGCACTCCGAAGGGATGCCGAGAACTGCGGAGAGGCAGGCGAGGTGGGAACCATCTTCGAGATGCTCCGGGCTCTGTTCGGTCTCTTCCCTCGACGGGCAAGGACTCGGGTAAACAGCCGTCGGAAGACGGCGACTGCCTCGCTACAGGAGCACGCCTGTCAAGAAGAACGCCTAGTTAAGGAGGCCTACGTAGACTTGCCGGCACCTTACCAGGCCGACATGGCAAAATAATTATTTTGCAACTCAGTTAATGACACTAATCTGCAGCGGCATCTGCTGGCTGTGCCCACGGTGACCTTAACAGATGCTGTGCAAGCTGGCACAAAGTTTTTGCAGGTCCGGTTGAAATAGAGGATCTAGCCGGAGGTGCGAAGCGTCAAGGAGCAACCCGGAGACCAGGCCACGCTGGTCCAACTAACTCAACTGGTCCAACTCTTCACCCGGCAAGTACAGAAGATTACGTAGGAACACACACCCTGTGAAGGTGTTCTCATAAAGCGATCCCTGCAATGTTGGGGGTGTGGAAAGATTGGACACATTCGAAAGGGGTGCTCTGGGGGTAGATTCACTGTTCTGGGAAACGAGAAAGGCCCGCATCAGTAGGGCCAACTACCGCCTGCACCAAGGCCCTGAAGTCTCCACCACTCGGTAAATACTACCGGGCGAGACCCGGCCACTCCGGTCGGGCTTCGGTCCCTATAAGCTGACAGGAAGAGAGACCGACTCTAGGACAGCAAAGACAGGACAGGCAGGGTCGTGCTGTGCTGCCCTCATGGCCAGACCAACCTGGACTTGTCCCTCTTTGAAACTACTACGAGTCTTTGGGAGAATTGGACCCAACTCCTGTCCGACAAAGACGAAGAGACGGACCCCGGTGCCCCCAGACACCGGAGAGGTCGAAAACCGAGGAATCCAGGGAGACAGGAGAAGCAGCTAGCCGAACCTGTTGGTATCCCTGCAACCCGATGGAGAGACACAAGAACGAGTTCCTACCTGAGGGACCTCGGACGCCCCTGTAGGGCGGATCAAAGGAAGGGACCCCCTTTGCCCGGTGAGGAGCCTGCCTTAAAGGCGACAGGGCTCACCGCCAGCAAAGCACTGGAACCCTCTTTGCAAAAATCCCAGGGCTCAGGCCCAGGAGTATCCGGACCTGTTGCAGGTACCTGTAATGGCACCGAGCTGGTCAGAGCCCAAGCACTGAGCCGGCCTCACTCCGCGAGCTACTTCATTCCAGGAAAGGTGGAGGGGAAGCCCGCCTAGTTTCTGATTGACACAGGGTGCACCACGAACCTCCTGAGAATACATGTGTTCAATAAGCTCTCTCCGGCTACCAGGAGCTTGTTGGAAGATAGTGATAGCAATGGCTTCATGGCCGATGGAACCCGGCTGACATTCTACGGGGTTGTACGACTGTCAGTACGACTCCAGGACGGAAATACCGAGGAGGACTTTGTGGTGAGTCAGATAAGCAAGGACACTATCTCAAGGATGCCCCTCCTGGTGGCTCACCAGTGCGCAATGAACTTTGAGCAGCCCGTCGTGACCATGCGGGGTCATCCCTTGACCTGCACAGACCGACAGGGCAAGTTGTTCCTGAGTAAAGTGCAAATATTGCGTGATGTGGTAGTACCTGCCAGGATGGAGATGACAGTGCTTTGCCGAGTCATTAATTACCCGCTCAGATTAATAGAGGGTTGCCCCAGTGGACTGCCCCTGGCTGCCAGCTTTAACCGGCATGAGCCGAAGGGAGGCATGACAGCTAGGTGTCTCAACCTCATAAACCAACCCTATCACTTGTGGGCAGGGTCGGTCGTCAGCAGCTACACGGGAGTAGAGGACCATCAGGTGGATGACAAACCACTTTCATCTGGATCCAGGCCCGCCTTGGGAGGCATGGAAGCAATGCCAGGTGTAAAGGTGCCAGACCACCTGAAGGATCTCTACCTGTCTGCCGAAAAGAACTGCCAAGAGCTGGACCAGCTGGCACGGCTGGGGCAGCTACTGGTGCATTATCAGCACACCTTTAGCAGGAGAGACGAAGATGTGGGTCGTACCTCCGAGGCGGAGGACTCCATTCCGTTGAAGGATGGTACTCGCCCCATCCGGCAGCTACCCCACCGGCTGGGGCAAAAAAAAGAGGCAGCGAACGAGTGGCAGGTACAAGAGCTGCTGGACAGGGGGTTAATCGAGCCAGCTGGGGGAGCTTGGAGCTCCCCGATAGTATTAATCCGAAAAAAAGACGAGAAATGGCGGTTCCGTGTGGACTACCGGCAATTTAACGCTGTGACCACACAAGACGTCTACCCCCTCCCCGGATCGACGACAGCCTTGATGACCTATCCGGCAGCCATTATTTTTAGCACATTTGACCTGGTGAACGGGTAATGGCAGGTACCCCTGAACAGAGACGAACAGGAAAGTCTGCCTTCACAACCCGATCTAAGCTCTGGAAATGGAAGGTGCTGCTGGCCATGTTCCAGTGGCTTATGGAGCGGGTCCTGCTCGGACTGCACTGAAAGACACTCTTGCTATAACTGGATGACATCATCATCGTTGCCCGGACTTCGATACCCACTGGCAACGGCTGGAGGAGGTATTGCAGCACTTGAAGGAAGCTGGACTAAAGCTCAAACCTCCCAAGTGCGAGCTCCTGCAGCCATGAGTTTGGTACTTGGGACAAGTAGTCAGCGAGGAAAGGGTAGCCACCAACCCACAAAAGACCCTGGCAGGTCAGATGTTCTGGAAGGACATCTGGGAGAAAGAAACTACACATAACACCACTGCAGATTGGCTGAAGAGGTTTAAAGAGAGCCACCAACACACCATGGCTTAGCAAGGATTCACCATCATCGAAGTGGACATCAAGTGCAGAGTGCAGCATATGAAGAACTAGGCAGCACCTGGCCATGACATGATTCAAGCCTACCGGTTGAAATAATTGACATCACTTCACACTAGAATGGCTAAGCAGATAGAACGCCTATTAGAAAAAGGTGACCATCCGGAATGGCTGACCAAAGGACAAACTGTACTTCTGATAAAAGATCTAAAACAGGGGCCGATTCCCAAAAACTATCGACCATTAACGTACTTGCCCACCACCTGGAAACTGCTCTCAGGAATAGTCCTAGACAAACTGGAAGAGCATATTAGTCAATATATGGCCAGCATTCAGAAAGGAATTAGGCGCAACACCCGAAGAGCCAAACATCAGTTACTGGTGGATCGGACGGTCTGTCAAGGCAGCAGGAGAAGGCATACTAATCTTGCCATGGCTTGGATTGACTACAAAAAGACCTATGCCTCAATTCCCCATAGTTGGATACTTGAGTACCTCAGTATGTACAATGTTCACCCTGCTCTCGTGGCATTCATTAAGATGTCAATGACCAAATGAAAGACGGAACTAGAGGCTAACGGCAAAAAGCTGGCGAGTGTAAAAATTAAGCCAGGCATCTATCAAGGTGATTCCTTATCACCTCTGCTTTTCTGCATATGCCTAAACCTTCTAGGCAATATGCGGGAAAAGACTCAATATGGGTAGCAGTTTAAGAGCGGCACCGAGATAAACCACCTCTTCTACATGGATGACATCAAGCTGTAGGCTAACAAAGAAAGGGACATTGATTCGCTAACACACTTCACTAAAGTATACAGCAAGGACATCGGAATAACCTTCGGTATTGAGAAATGTGGAAGGCTAATTTCTAAGAAAGACCATTTTACGCTCACAGATGGCCTAAGAATGCCAAATGGTACCATCAAAGATATAAAAGAAGAATACAAGTACTTGGGGATTATGCAAAGCAACGTCAACCACGAAACCGAGGTACGTCACAAAGCCATTACCGAATACAAGAAACGCCTTTGGCAGGTCCTATGGAGCCAGCTCAATGCCAAGGACCAAGTCATGGCAATAAATACCTACGCACTGCCAGTAATAAGATATCCAGCAAGCATAATTAAGTGGATTGAGGAAGCCATCAAGGAAACACATATAGCAACTCGTAAACTGCTGACCATGCATGGGGCACTCCACCCAAAATCTGATATTACTAGATTGTACCTCAGAAGAAAAAATGGTGGTAGCAGACTCAAAAGTGTACAGCAGACAGTGAAAGAGAAACAACAAACCATCAAAGCCTATGCAGCCTCCATGGCCACTTAAGATAAGTTGCTAGCTGAATTTCAATCGGCTGCTCTTACAATGGACCTTTGCCCTGATGATGAGGAAATTGACTGGCACACGAAACCTCTTCATGGTGCTTACCACTGACAAATATCTAAAATTGGTGATCTTCACCAGAAATATATGTGACTGAACAAAGGAAACCTAGCAGCTAATACAGAGTCGCTAATCATGGCAGCCCAGGAGCAAGTTCTCCCAACAAGGCAACTCCAAACAAAAATCTATTACACTAGAGACGATCCTAAATGCAGACTGTGCATAGATGCACCTGAGACAATCCAACATATCATCAGTGGATGCAAGCAGATAGCAGGAAACGCATACACTGAGCGGCATAATCATGTCGCAGGTGTTGTGTATAGAAGTCTATGTGATGAGTATGGCCTTAATGAACCAAAACACTGGTGAGAAGCTCCTGGTAAGGTCAATGTAAATGACCTCGCTAAGATCCTCTGGGACTTCTACATTTGGACTGACAAGCATGTCCTAGCAAACCAACCAGATATAGTGGTGGTGGACAAGGAGAACAAGAGGGCTACTATAATATATATAACAGTACCAATGACTACAATATAGCCAACAAATAAAAAGAAAAGGTAAAGAAATATATCCCTCTTGGAGAATAAATGGAAAAATGCTGGGATGTAAGAACAACTGTAATCTAAATAGTCATTGGGGCACTGGGCGCAATAACACCGGCGCATAAAATGTGGCTTGCCCAAATACCGACAGCAATCAACTCAGGTAACTTGCAGAAAAGTGCGCTATTGAGAATAGCTAAGATCTTGAGGCGAATGCTCAAACTCCCAGGTCTCTGGTAGGAGACCCGAGTTAGAACAGAAATTACCACCCATACTTATTAACCGGGGTGAGGAAACATTTTTTTTATATATGTACTCTTGCTACAGTCAGTACTGTTTCAGCTAGTTTTAGCTCTGCTTTATGCATTGAGCACTCTGATTTCAGTTTCACAAGTTTACTGTATTTATATATATTTCTCAAAGTTACTCGATCGTCGTTGTATGTGTCAATCTATAGGTATTAAAATCTTGGAATAAATAATTTGTGTTGCAGAAGATCTGATGTCGTAACCTCTGGTTCAACAGTCCAGAGGTTACGATCTGAGGTTATCTGATGTCACGCATATATTCATATATATATTTATATATATTCATAGAAAACTATTTAGTAGATAGAAATTATATATAGAAAACTATAGAGATTATATATAGAAAACTATTTGAACTATTTAGTAATAAATTGATTTGAACTCAGGCACATGTTTTTCCTGTAATATTTTAGTTTTAGCCCTGCTTTAGGCATTGAGCACTTTGATTTCAGTTTCGTAAGTTTACTGTTTATATATACTATATATATATTTCTCAAAGTTAGACGATCGTCGTTGTATGTGTCAATCTATAGATATTAAAATCTTGGAATAAATAATCTGTGTTGAAGAAGATCTGATGTCACAACCTCTGGTTCAACAGTCCGACACCTTACTAGTTAGGCCACATTAACTTGATAGCTTCACTATGCAATACATGTCGCTATATAGGAGAAAATATGCTACTGCTTTCCAACATGACACAAAAGTATGGCGTAATATCATGAGAAGCGGTAGCTTTTATTAGTAAGCTTACCCAAATAATCCATTGTGAATGTCCAAGACTAATAGCAAGTGGCAGGAAACTCTCATTGTTTATTAGCCAATTTTTAATACCTGGGCAATGCCTGGCATCCAGCAAGTTCTATCTTTACAGGAAGTGATTATGTCCTACATGGACATACTATTACAGCAGCATAGTGTAGTGACCAAGGTCGTAGTAATAATAAACTTCCTAGCCACCATGGTCACAAGACTGAGCATGCGAGGGACCGAGACAGGCCTGGCTACCGAGAGAATCTCAGGCTACCTAGAGCTAATCGAGGTACTGAGAGAAGAGACCGAAAGCTTATGAGAGGAAACCGAAGAGACACCCACATAAGAAAACAATGGAAAAGGAGTGTAGCCCAAGCTATGACTAGAAATACAAAAAAGGAAAAGATATCATTTAAAAGTAGGAGTCATAACACATGCGCTCTCTTCATGTATGCTCCTTGTTTTTCATCCATCTATATATATTTATTATTTCTATATAAGTATCGTTGTGACTTACCATGCGACATTGTTATCTGACAGTCTTGTGAAAGATAAAAGGAACCGATAGTTTCCTGTTCAATACTTCTATATTAACAAGCGATCCTACACCACCTCTAGGTGACAAGTTACTATGAGTATAATCATCAAGTTTTACCACCATACGCTGCATGGCAAAACTTGATATATACAGTGCATGCATTCCACGCCTGCATTGTATATATCAAGTGTTGCCATTATATGCTGCATGGCAAAACTTGATACATACAATGCATGCATTCTATGCATGCATTGTATATATCAAGTTGATTGTGATGCAATTGAAAAATTTTATGATACCAGGTTTAGTTTGCAATTTTATTTTCTGCAGATAATATAATCCGACTATTGCAGACAAACCTCTGCTTTGCATAATTTATTTTGTTAAACTTGTAACTCTTTGATGTTGCATAATAATTAGCAGGACTCTTTCTGTTCTACATATAACAGTCTCAAACTGACCATCTAATTAGAAATTCCATTAAAGCTCTGTTATACTGGCATGCCTTAATTAATTATCAATATAGGTTTTTTGCTTTGCATTGTAGCTCTTAAGGTTTTCTATTGTATTAAAATATGTTCAACATGGTGATGGTGCAACTCATGTGTAATTTCAATGAAAAATGCCCATTCAACCACCTTCAAATAACTTTTCGCAAATCCCCAAAAGTACAAGCAGTAGCCGCAATACTGGAACGTCATTGTGACCCAGACTCGTTGACTTGGCAGTAATTTAGAAGGTCAATAGTGACTTATCTAGAGCTCTTCCACAGATTAAGAACTTCAACAATTTCTGAAGGCTATTCTTAGAACCCATTTGTAAAAATGACATTGCTTGTAATTTGACAAGAAACTGCAGGCGTGACATTACCATTGCCAATCCTTGAACTATGCATAGAATTATTTTAGAAAAAGGAACATGTGACAATGAACATGTAAGTATAATGTTTAGTGTGTGTTGTGATGGTGTTGGAACAACCACAAACATCCACAGACTAGGTACATGAGTAAAAAGTAAGAAAAAGCTATCGGACTGAACTGCAGTAAAAAGTATCAAAATCATAATATAGTAATATATGATAAAAGGATCATATATAAATATACACTAAAAAATCTGCCTATTTTAAGGATTTTAAAAATGATTTTTTTGGGGACTTTTTGAAAGTTAAGTAAATTACAATTGATACATACATGTATAAGTATATTAAATACCAAATAGTCAATGTTAATTACCAATATATATATTGTTTACCTATGTATATATACAATGTAAATATGTTTAAAGAACTTTGACTATTGGATAGAATCCCCTACATGTATATCAATTGTAATTTAATAGCCCTTAACAAAGTCCCAATAAAAGGTATTTTGGCAAAATCCCTACTAAAAGGCACGTTATGGGTATATATATATATATATATATATATATATATATATATATGTATATATATATATATATATATATATATATATATATATATATATATATATTTCTCAAAGTTGGTCAATCGTCGTTGTATGTGTCAACCTACAGATATTAAAATCTTGGAATAAATAATCCCTGTTGCAGAAGATCTGATGTCGTAACCTCTGGTTCAACAGTCCAACACCTTACTAATTAAGCCACATTAACTTGATTGTTTCACTATGCAATACATGTCGCTATATGGGAGAAAATATGTTACCGCTTTCCATCACGACGCAAAATTATGGCGTAGTGTCATGAGATGTGGTAGCTTTTATTAATAAGCTTACTCAAATAATCCATTGAGAATATGCAAGACTAATAGCCAGTGGCAGGAAACTCTCATTGTTTATAAGCTGAGTTTTAATACCTGAGCAATGCCTGGCATCCAGCAAGCTTTATTTTTATAGGAAGTGATTATGTACCACATGGACATACTGTTACAGCAGCATAGCGTAGCAACCAGGGTCGTAGTAACAATAAACTTCCTAGTCACCATGGTCACAAGACTGAGCATGCGAGGGACCGAGACAGGCCTGGCCACCGAGAGGATATCAGGCTACCGAAAGCTAATCGAGGTACTGAGAGAAGAGACGGCCACATAAGAAAACAATGGAAAAGGAGTGTAGCCCAAGCTATGACTAGAAATATAAAAAAGGAGAAGATGTCATTTGAAAGTAGGAGTCATAGCACATGTGCTCTCTGCATGTATGCTCCTTGTTTTTCATGCATCTATATATATTTAATATTTCTATATAAGTATCATTATGACTTAATTACCATGCGACATTGTTATGTGACACTCTTGTAAAAGGTAAAAGGAATCGATAGTTTCCTGTTCAATACTTCTATATTAACAAGCGATCCCAAACCACCTCCAGGTGACAAGTTACTATGAGTATAATCATCAGCAGCAATGCTTAGCAATGAGCATAAGCAATCTTTGCATAAATAAATAGGCATAACAAGTCTGCTGACATCTTCGTGTGTTGGTGAATAAAACAATCTTTAGCAAAGGTACTTCATATATCTAGACTGCACATAAGTTTAGTCGACAAGGTTGGATAGTGAGTAATAAGCTCACCTTAGTTTCTCTTGTTTTGGTTACTCTTAATGACAGCCAAAGCTTGACTCGGCTTGATACCAGTTTGACCTTGTAAATAATGCAAGAAATAATTAAGGACTATCTTTCAGCAACTAGAAACAAAAGAACAGTTTCTATTATGAGGCCATCTCATGGCATATTTACTAGCAATCCGCTTCTATTGTCACATCTAAATTATTAGAGTTTACACTGATTACTAAATGATACACCTTTTGGTTTTTTAAAAATCTTCTCTCACCTTAAAAAACTCTCACCAGGAACATCAAGCCAATCCAAGCTTTCAAGCCTAAATAATGACACGTACAGATAGCTTCATGTATAGAAGTAGGAAAGTGTTGGTATTAACTCTTTAGAATAAACAGATGCTGATAAGCACTTCAAGTTAATGCTAGGCATGCCAATGATAAGGCTAGACATGCTAGTGATAAGTAACTGTAATCTATATCCAATGAAAAACTACAGATGATATCACTGATAACGATTACTTGTGACAAGAGCAAGGACCTCATTGGCTTGACCTAGTAGATAATAAGAAAACTGTTCATAACCCACTTGCCATCGAGTGATAATTCGGAGCTGGACTTAAACTTATTTGAAGTGTGTTTACATTTGTTATTGATGTTGGTAGGACATTACAATGAACAATCAATGCATCACATTGTGAATGAAATTGACCGTTATTATAGTATTATACATAGCTGGTTATTTATGGAATAATAACAGATTACTTTTACTTGCTTAGTATATAATTCCAGGATAATACTTTTGCTACAACAGTTCTCTAAACCTATATATACATATATTTATATATATGGATATATGTGTATATATATATAAATATATATATATAAATATATAAATAAATAAATATATATATATATATATATATATATATGTATGTATATATACTTGGGATGTATTTTACCAATTCATTGTAAACTCAATACTAGAATAAAGAACATCAAAGTGAGAATACAACAGATCTACATGTATACTGATCTATTAATACACCTTAGTATATAATACCTGTGCAAGCTTTAATAAAATACATATTTATTATTGATCTACTGATCCATTGATACACCTTAGTATATAATACCTGTGTAAGCTTTAATAAAATACATATTTATTATTGATCTATTGATCTATTGATACACCTTAGTATATAATACCTGTGTAAGCTTTAATAAAATACATATTTATTATTGATCTACTGATCTATTAATATTCCTTAGTATATAATACCTGTGTAAACTTTAATAAAGTACATATTTATTATTGATCTACTGATCTATTAATATTCCTTAGTATATAATACCTGTGTAAACTTTAATAAAGTACATATTTATTATTGATCTATTGATACACCTTAGTATATAATCAATGTAAAGCTTCAATAAAATAGAAAATCTCTGAACTAGTCAATACATTTAGTTCCAATATTTCTTGATAGAAAGCATCAAAAATTGCACATTCACATAAATGCCAATGCAAAGCAAATATGTAGCACTGAATTTTCCACGTATCAACACTATTACATAGAGCAGTAATGAAAGTGACTACAATTGAAAAACATTCACATACTATAATATGAGCCAAAATTGCCAACAGCAATTTGTGGCAAAAAATTTTTTAGGGCCACAGCAAATGAAAAAGACAAACTATCAATTGCAGGAGTGACCCTTTAGTCTAGATGACTAATTGAGGTATATTTAAAATAGGATTAAATGTATTTTGTTTGAAGCTTGCCACAAAACTATCAAATGAGTTCATTACCGTATAAAATATAGCAGCAGTGATGCTAGATGGGAAAGTTTTCCCAATACTTCGCTGTACATAAAAGGCTTTGGTAAATCAGAACTTAAATACATTTTCAAGATTGTAATCTCGGAGTAACAAATAAATGTACATTGCACTCAGTGACACAACATGTAGCACATTCATGCAAGTCAGCTAGATTAAACTCTGTTTTTACAAAGTACACATCTAATAAAATAATGTTCCTCTTCCAACAGTCACCAGAGAAAGAAAATAGAAGTAGAAATGAGATGCAACAATAAATATGCTGAGGCCTGTGTCTACAACTGCTACATTGTAAACAATGGTCCATACTGATGTGTAGCAGCTAATAAATTATCTATGTCTGATCACAGTTAACCATTGCAGTAACTGTATTACCTATAGTTTACCACCATGGCGCTCTATTTTTTCACCCCTCTGTTATAATAGCGTTCAACTAGAGGTGCTGCATAGGCCTCTAAGTGAGTAGAAGAATTTGTTGAGCCATGATGTTTCATTAGAAGTGACGTTCAATTAAACGATGACGTTTAATTTTTTAACAACTATTAGCTGCTCAGAGTTTCAGGAAGATAAATTCAACTTAAAATGTTTTAAACAATAACATAACATCTAACTTATAATTAGAACAAAATGTAAAAGGTTTGACATGATAAAACACCTGCCGACATAAAATTATAACTCAAGATACGTGAAAGAATAACGAACTATAAAAAACAATAAACATTAAATATAATACAGAATTAAGAAAGATTAAATAACAACCAATATACAGTTACAATATAAAAAAATATTCGACAAGAACATAATATAAAATAAACAAAAGGAAATGCTGAGGCATGGGTCTGCACTTGATACTTTATAAACAATAATCAGTAATGATATGTAGCAATGTAAAACTACCTATATTTGTATTGCTGTTAAGTACCACAGTGGATACCACATTTACAGTCAAACATGGATAACTTAAACTTCACTAGACCGAGTGAAAGTGTTTGAGTTATCAGAGCATTCAAGTTATCAGAGCACTGTCACAACTGCATGTATTTATTAGTAGAAACATGTACATATATACTACTATATATAAATGGCAAGCATAGATTGCTTGTTTCAAGTTAAAGGATCTCTTATGTAAACTTTTAACAGATTTTATCAGAAAGTATAGATATTTATATGTCTATCACCTGAGATTTGTTCGTTTTTTCAAGTGATCTGACTGCCAGGACAATCTCGAATTAAAATTGTAGTGGACAGAGGGCCATGAATCTATTGCTGACATTTTATTTTTACATGTCTGCTTATAATCCCTCTTATAATATGTATTTTGCATGTTGTGTCTATCTGTATTACATTTTCACTGCTAATACTTTGTAATGCTTATAGTTTGACCATAACTACGCCAGAGTTTTAGTGACCCTATTAATTATTTTTATATGGTTTTTTACCCGGTTCCAATATAAGGTACAGGGGAAAATGTATGTACACCATATATGTGTAGGGAGCTCTCTCACTATGAGAACAGAGTAATCACAATTCCGCGACTAATGCAAACTCTTTCGGAATAAAAGAAACGAAAACCATGTTTATTCCTTTGGCAAAAAATTTTTCGAGTTAATGATGTTAAGTTCGAGTTATGTAAAACAATTTATCATTGTGTGGGAACGAACCAAGCCCATTCGTTCGAGTTAACAATATCTTCAAACTGTATGTGGGCGAATAATCTACATTTGATCGTATGTAAGAGTACTTCACAGTATTTTATACATGATTTGCACTAAAATAGCATACAACCTTACAACAGCCTTAAAAGCAGGTTTGTGTGTTGCAGTGTACTTACTAGGTTAGAAAATTACTACATACCATGCATCGCTTCAGTTTTGAGCTTTTAGCGACTTACAGAATTTCTAGAATCATACTTGTAGTTCTTGCTACCAACAGTGGAACTGCCCAGCATAGAACGCAATCGAGATTTTTAAAGGGCTATTACGGTACTTAATATAATTTACTAATTTATCCTTCTGACCCTTTGTAGAATATAACTTGTATCTTATTACTGAAACAGCTTCCTATATTACAATATTTCTTGAGAGAGGGTGTCCAACCTTTAATTGCTACCACCTCCCCTTGGACTATGTCACTAGGAACCAAGGCTATGCTTGTTTAGGTGAAATACATTGTAAATAGCCTCCCTGAACCGTGTGTTCTATTCCTTCAACCATGATAACGATATACAGTGATTTTAACCTTAATAAAGTTATTAACAATCCAAAGTTTAATATTTGGTAAGCTATCATAACTAGGAATCTAAAAAACGCCTTCCGCAATGTCACCAGATTGTTTACTATCATAACGTGAACATGTAACATAGGTAGTTTAAAGAGACAATTTGTCTATTAGTGTAACTATTGTATCTGAACTTGAATTCCGGTTATCAACAGTTTGTTATGAAGCTCTTTACATTCTACTTCATAGACATACTTGTAGAAGAACAAGATAGTATGTAGCTCTCTGAATTTTATGTGGTCTTCAAGGTGCACCAGGTTCAAGTAATAAAGTTACTATACTAGTAGAATACCTTTAACTGCTGCCCTGTTGTAACAGCAATGAAATCAGAACATAAAAGTAAAATATATACTAGTGTCGAGCAACATCTGACTTCTATGCTTTTATTCTTTCCTAATTCCAGTATACAAAACTGGTAGGGAAGTAAAGGGTTTTTACTTGCCATTTAAATTCCCACAATGAGAGCAGAAGATTAGTTGACTGCACCTTTCCAAATTTTTTTAATCTCCCATTCGTTTTTTAAATTCCTTCTCTCAAACAAGCTCCACATATTTAATCATTATACAATCTAAACCATTATGAACCACATTATTGTGCTTAAAGGGTAACATCTGATAGTATTCTAGAGAATGTAACCTCAAGAGATCAGTATAAAACAGTACTGTTTACAGCTACACTGATATTGAGTATAAGTAAAGATCATAACAGTAAACTGAACTATTAATCCTTCCTCTAGGAATTTATGCAAATCATAAATATTTAAGACTTTTACACAAACTGTTCTGGTCTGATACAGCATTGTACCATAGCCTCACTCACTGGAAGACCCAGTGACTAGTTTCGAACAATAGAACTCTCAGTCAGGGATTGGTGCTAGCAAGTGACAGCCCTTTCCTTAAGCTCCCCCAATCGGCCTTACTTCTAATCAGGTTTTTCTTCAAAGTGAAAATCTATGCTGTGTCACTACCACCCTTTACTAAATCAGGTGAAAGAAGTACCCGGAGAAATCCTCCAATAAGAAAATTTGACTCTGGAAGGAAAGCTTGCTTATTGTGATGAGGCGTGGAGAGGTTAGTATAGCCACATAAACAACAAGCCCATAATTTTGTGCACGTCAATTAAGCTCTTCAAATCTGTCAAACTGATCAATTAGCAACAAATGTGACCTCTCATTTGAAAATCCGCCAAAATTATGGATTTTCAGATTTTGAGTTAGTAACACAGCCATATGCAAAATTTTGTGTAGAATTTAAAGCATTTTGAGTTTCTGAGTTAGCTTAAGTAATTCATGAAATAATGCAAATTTTTGGGAAGCACGTCAGCCAAAACTCTCAAAATCTGAAACGGAGAAAATCGCGAATAAAGACGCGATGCACAGAAATAGGTTGTTTACGTTAGGTTCTCCTTGGATACTGTCATTTCTATTTCCCTGACTGAGGTAAAACTTGGTTTGTAGGGTAAATAAGCATGCTGAAATAGCTGGTGTACACCATTTCAAGGTCAGGACAACAGAAGACTGGTAAACCATGCTTTCAAATTGAAAAAAACTGGACATTTTTATGCATCCGTACTTTACACTAACCGCACATTAGGAATAAGATGAGAAGCTCCTAGGTATATCATCATTAACTGATAGGCTTCAGGATTTAACATCACATCTGAAATCCAATACTGAGGTTTATTTTGCCAAAAGAGTGAATCTAAAAAACACAAGGGGAATCAGACCCAAAACCACGATTACATTCTTACTCACCTCTGACTCGGAAAAAAGCTAAAATTCATGCTATGGTCACTTCTTACGTCTTTTACCATGAGGCTTCAGGAAAACTAAATCCTCAATGCCAAGACAACAAAATTATTCAGTGTTACCATGCAAGTATTCTTGGCGGTCATAGTCTAAACCTTCAGGTTTTATCACATTCGGCAGTCCATTGATACCTTCGGGTCTTACATCATACATCATGGCAGGGGAGTCTAGATACGTCTGAACATTTACTTTTCTTAAACAAAGCAAAAGCATGGCTGTGCATCAAAGTGACCCTGGTTGCATGGTCAGCAAACAGTACAGACAACAATCTATAAGAATAACCTGTCATCGTACCGGGGTAAGCTTGGCTGAATGGAAACTTGTGAAAGCTCTTAATTCCTTTAATTTAAAATTAAATCCTCAAATTCCTTTAAATTAAAATTAAATTCTTTTAATTTAGAATTTCCTTCAATTCCTAATTCATTCAGAAAAAATCTAAAAAATGAGCTAATGAGGTGATTGGCAACGGACTCTGACTCTGAGACATCTTTACGAGTAATAGCCTTAGTGGCCTAGTGATCGTGTGACCAAGAGAATAATTACTCATGCCATAGGGTTAATTTCAGCAAGCAAAAAAATAAACATACAAGCATTGATACATTGAATAATTCATGTGGCAACTGGCAATCAACTATGAGTAAAAACACACCTAACTCAGACCAGCGAGCACGACTGATCACTGAGTCATGTATTGTATGATGTAATTTTATGTGACTCAGGGATGCATACCCCGGGTCAGCAATTAGTAGGCTACTACAGAACAGCAGAGTAAGACATGGTGAACCTTTTGATACCAAATAACTGTAATGTGAATTTTGTTGCAAGTCAACCTTCAATACTTTGAAGCCTGAATACGTATGTATTTATGAGTGAATCCCCTGATTCTAGACCATATTGACAACTTGTCATTGGTTGTGAAAGAACTTACAATAGTAAAAATCTTTTTGTATACCACATCTGATAAAGGGTTTATTCTTCCTATAAATAAAACAAACAACTAGTTTATGCGTTTAGCTCTTGTTGCTGAGGCGAGGCTTTCCAGCTTTGTCTCTTTTTGATCCTTCATTACCAAGAGTTTCAATCAGTAAGTCATTAGAAACTAATATTCTGACAGCAGCCATTCTTACATTTTTCAGTCAGTTTGAAATGCTGTCGGAATCTTACTGAAAATCTATCAAGCAAAACGAGGCCCCAATTTGTACACCTACTACAATCGTAAGTTTGAGAAGACAAAGTTAAACTGCTCAGCTGAGTGCTTTTCAACATGAGATCTGATGAAAAAACAACTCCCTAAATTAGCTTGTCCCAGGCTCAAAAGTTTTAACCAGTGTGCCACCTTTGATTCATTCGCTTTTTATTTGTTGCAGCATCAGATTGATAAACTATCTGACCAATTTAAAGCAGTTGTAAAATGTAACTATTTGCAAAATGTAATTACCATAAAACCTTCATTTGAACACCATGCACCTTTAGTTGATCGCTACCCTTATCTTTTACGCCTATACCTTACAACACCACTTTTTCACTGCAAATATATGTGAGAGGCCAAATAGTAGAGCACCATCCTTTGATGGAACACCACTTCTATTTGACTGGCACCTTAAAATCATTTGATCTTTACAAACCCATTATAGCAAATTATCAGTACCAAAGTGTATACAAAACCGCATTAATAACAACTCGATTACATCAATAACAATTACTTTTTTCATTGTTGCTGTTTGCATCGCATATTTCCTATATTTTATCTTTGTACATTTGGTAACTTCAAAGCTTCATGGTTTTTTTCTTTAAAACTTTGAATGCAACTTCACAGAAAAAATTAATACCTGTCTCAGGCTAATAAAGGTTTTTTGTTTAACGCGGTCTTGGTACTTCGACGTATGGGAAAAAGTAGTAGCAACTACGATGAACTCTGTACTACTATTTTCAAACTAAAACACTTGCTGAGCACTCGTACGACTAATAAGTTCCTCAATATTTGGCAAAAATAGATGTGTAAAAGTTTTGCTCTGCTAAAAATTGCTTGGACGCTAATTCAGACAATGAGACTAGTTCAGCAGTGCAGAAAAAGTGTTGAAGTTAGCATACACTGTGGAAAGTATTGAACAGCTACAAGATGGTATGTTCCCAGATGGAAGCAATAACCAGAATGCGACTGACTGAGCAAACGATGCAAATATTTTTGTTTCAAAACTGTTAATTTATGTTTCTGCATGTATTATAAATATGAGCTGTTTATGCCATTTGTTTTTGAAAATATAATTGTAGCATTTGACATTATAAACTTGTAAATTTTCAAATTTATAGTATATCATTTGACAGCATCATCGAGGTTATCTAAATTCTGCCTAAAAGTGGTTTGAGGTGTATCACTCCTAATCTATTGCACATTAAAAGCCAGTTCTGACTGCAAACTGTAACAAATATTAACAAGTAAAATGAAAGCTTTTGTGAAATGAGTGAAACCTTTTACGCAACATTGTTAAGTATAGTTACAAAATACAAATCTGCCTTGAAATTTAGAAAAAAAAGAAAACTAAATTTTAACAAATTGCAACGCAGGCTATAAAATCATTGTAAACTATTTGCAAGTAATTATATATCAACTGGTAGAGATATTTTTCAGCTTCTCAATGCATACTTATATAGAGACTTATGATGAATTGGAGGAGAGTTAAATAAGAGAGCTGAATAATAAGTTGAAATTTTTGGATCCAAAAGAAAAGTCAGCTATCAGATAATACTCAGAAAAATGCAGAAATTCAAGAAATACTTCAAATTAATCTATTGATTCTATATCATTAGCTACTAGCAGGAACACTAATCTCAAGTAAAGAGTTCTACTCTATCTTTTAAATGTTTTTAGTGGGATATCATTCTTTATTAATTTTGCTGGCAATTGTTAAAATAAAACGTGACAAATACAGAAAAATTGAAAAAAGTTAATTAGGTGGCTAGATTTTATGTTGTGAGGCAGTTTGAGTAAAAATAAATCTGGTCAATAATTACCACATTTAGTTCACTGGGGGGCTATAACATAACTCACCAATCTGGGCTGGTTTGTTCATCTTCTCAATTGTGAGAAAAATGTTGAGAGAATATTTTGCAGCAAAACAGATTCTTCCAAATTAACCTTCACCTATGCAGCCTTTGATGAACAACAAGCTACTTTAGCTATGCGTGATTCTCACTTTGAGTTGTTAATCTAAGAGGTTCATTGGCTAATTGCTAACTTTATATTAGTTTGAAATATTGTATAAACAACATTGATTTTCTCCCCTCGTTTTTATATTCCTTCAGCGTGCAGGGTTTGTTGACAGTGGCTAAGCGTTTGTGAAGCATCGATAAAAGCCGTAACCTGAGATCTACAAATAGCCTAATGCTATTAGGCTGCGATAAGCAAATACTTCCTTTATAACAAACGCATTCCTTGTATGCTGAAAACATTCTATCGGAGTCGCTAGCAGATCATCAATAGAGTAGTAACAGTGTTAGTCACATACCAGTGAAGGTGATATATAAACTTGAATAGAAACTAACTAACAGTTTAGCGTTTATCCCAATTTACAATAAATTTTTTTTTGATATTTTGTCATGCATAGCCCTTTAGAGTATGTATAGCGTGTCTGAAAGCAGTCGGGGGGCTCTAAACATACCCCTTTAGAGTATGTATAGCGTGTCTGAAAGCAGTCGAACAACCTTACCACTCGTACATTGTATCAATTGTTATGAAATGTTACAAGAGTACAAACAATATATATAAATGAGTATGTGTGAAACTTCACTATCAAAATAAATTACTTATGTCGCTGATGCTGAACACAAAATTTGTTAACTTTTCTATAATGTAGCTCACAAAGACTTATTAGGTTACAAATATACTGGCTAGCAAAGCCCAGCAGTTTTGCTCTTTGATAGACACATAATGCATACCTGTAGACTTAGATCCTAGTAAATTTAAATACACACAGCTCCAGACCGACCTGGGAATTAGTGAGATTGTTGGCAAGTTATGTAAAAGATATGAATCATTCTTGATAATAAAACATAGTTATGAATTAGGATATATCAATTATTTTAACGAGGCTTGACAAGAAAAATTGTTAACTTTTTCATAATGCAACAATATATAACAAAGCTTACTTAGTTACAAATATTGCAGAACCTCTACTTACAAAGTTAATTTGTTTTAAAAATCAAATCGAAAAAAACTTTGTAGTTAGAAATCGATTTTATCATACAATGTAAATGATCTAATCCATCCCAAGCCTAAGAAACTCAGACACAGCATTTTTTGCAAATTTTAGATATATTTAATTGTTATAACCTGTACCAAATACATGTTATGATTATATACCTACATAATAAATAGAGAAACTGCACATTGAAAGAAAATATAAATAATTAAAAAAATATGAATGACATATTTTTTTACCTTTAGTATTGTCTGTCTAGATGACATTAGGGGAAGATTGTACAATTAAAAGGATCGCAGGTTAAAGAAGTGGGTGTTTTATTGTTGTCATGGTTTGGTGTTGTTCAGAACAAATGTTTTAAAGATCTATAGATCATAAGCAGAAATATGTATTTACATGTACATTGGCACGAACTACAAAACTGCCATCTTACAGAAAACACAGAAGGTGAATTGATAGGAATCGAAGTTTTCCTACTCTGTATGTGCTGTAAGATAACTCTACATTACCCAATGAAATAAAACATAACACTCAATTTCTCTGGCTTTCGTTAGCAAATGAAACTATGTGAAAAGCATCGTATGTCATATTCACAGGTAGAAAACAGGCCAAGATGCAAAACAAAACGAACGTGCAAAGATTCGAAAGGCCTTTCATACCTCTGTCTGATTATGTATCTTAGCCGTGTTTTTAGATGCGAAAGGCCTTTCGTTTCTAAAAACGTATTTTGTTAGCGGAAGCAAAATTAAAACCACAAGACGTTTTGTAGTTTGAAAATTCTGCTTTAATTTCTTGTAATTACAGGTTACAATGCATGTTAGCTAAACAAAGCTTTGCATAGACTCGCTTTTCGCTCGACCCATAATCCTATAGATCAGGTGTTCTTAACCAATGGGAAAATTTCCACCACTGGGAACTTTGAGTATTACAGGTAGGAAATTCTCAAGTTTCAGATTGATAATATTGGTTACACGCATTTCTAGGATATATCTGCTGTACTGTATTTTCATCACATACATGGCGCAGATACATGCTTTTATGGTAGGTACAACTGTATTAATACGGAAACCAAGCTTAGTGATGTATCAAACAGCTTATTGGCTAATTAGTCTGCATTGCATCAGTTTTGCATTATTACCACTGAGGCATCACACAAACACATGACAAATCAGTGGACTGCTAGCTTTCCAAGGAGCTGTATGTATACTGACATTAATCTTGACAATATTTACTTGTATTCAATGCATACACAGTGCATTTTAGTAACATGATCTAGACACATGTAGCTAGGTAATTTTATAGACAAAGCGCATTTAAAAATTTTTTGCATATTCACAGGCAATCATGTCAAAGTCCTTAAAACGAAAATATGATGAACGTTATTTGGATTTTGGTTTTTCACACTTTACTAAACAAGGTATGCAGCTCCCACAATGTGGTCTATGTATGAAGACACTTGGGAATGGTCCTCTAAAATCGAATCATCTTAACTCATCTACACCCAACTAATTTCCAAGCGATTAGCCCCAAATACTGCTCATTTTCCAGAAACTTGCTATAATTCAAATTACCACTGGGTAAAGTCGTTTTTGGCAGGATTGTGATGCGCAGGACATTTAAACGCTCTCTTGCATACTTCTCAGCTCCGATAAAATTTTTTGGTGTTATTCATACTGTTTTAGAAAGCACATGACATAAACTATCACTGAATGAGATTTCATTTTTGTCATGCAATGCATTAACAAATTGTGAACCATTAACCTTGTGTGACGCATGGGGACCATAATTTGACATGAAAAACTATTATTTGATCAATTGGAAAAATCTTCTGAAATTTTGGACTCATAACATTATTATTTGGTAGGCTCAAAGCTCTATTGTCTTTTTACTAGGAATACATACCATATTGTTTCCTGGCCAAAGTGTAATGATTCTGTAAGGTTTGAGAGAAAACAACCACCTGCGAGGCGTGGGACTGTGATGCGCAGGACAAAAATAACATTACGAAAAATTAAGCATTTTTCTTTGTTTTTGTAGTTGTTAGACCACAAATTGTCATGAGTTATAGTTGTAACAGTGAATATATTTGTGGTAAACCAACTAATAGTTAAAAATTGCTATATAGATATTTTTATTCAAACACAAAACACTTTTTTTCAAACACAAGATTGTCAGACTTTTATGCAGTAAACCATTTTTTTTTTAAATCATCATACTCTGCGATTATAATTTTCTCATTTTCTAGTACGAAATATTTCGGTGACCTGGTAGTATCTGCTGGTACATTAACTGGAGATACTTTACAAAGAATCTTCTGGTGGGTGGTTCTTATGTCGTCGAGGTTTGGCAACATGAACTGCTTGCATGCACAGTGTATGTACTTTGTAGTGTAGCTACCTTCATTAGCTTCCCTTGTGAGAATTTCTCCTATGCTGACTTCTGAGTCATTGGTCACTGCGACCAGTATTTGTGGTAAGAACTGAGTCAACATTTGTGAAGTATTTCCTGTGGTTAATTTTTGATAAAGTTTGCTGCTCAGTGTGGATAAAACTGGCTGCCAATTGTAAGAACATCATTTTATCAGAGTAACATCACCATCTTCTTGAATTGCTATGTGATGGCAAGATTGAATGCTACGAATTGGAGGTGCAAAGGACCAGCGTTTTTTGTAGATCCTTGCTGTTTTAGTGATCAAATTTCTGAGTTGTATAAAATCTTCATTGATTTCACTGATTTGTAAGTTATTATTGTTGCAGCTTCTGCAAATGACTTTGCCGAGTTTTTGGCATACCATCCTCAATATAATGCAATTAGAACTTGTTGTTTGACACTTCCTCAACACCATCTGCTTGCAGATTTGCCATGTGAAGTCTCAAAAGCAATCGGGTCAGCAGGAATTTCTATTTCTTCCTTATGGGCATTTTTGACTGTGATGCGGATCCATCACTTACATAATGAATATAATGTTGCAAGTTAATATTTTCTGCTTTCAGAAATTCCGCAAGTTCTCTAATAAACGCTTAAACAGGAACCCTAGTGTGTTCTAGGCTGTCACTAACTATTGCATAGCATTTGTGAACTAGGACTCCATTCAGCTTATAATACATTATGACAGCGAGTACTGTCACCCTTAATGTGGTGTTGCGTGTGCTTTGAATTTTGCTTCTTGCTTACAGTTAAAGTTTTCGCTGAAGTATTTGTGAACAATCACTTATCCATTTTTCAAATTCTGTTTGAGGTAACTGATTGATTTGGCTTGGCGGTTGGAAGTGTACATATAAAGGGAAAGTGATGTCAGTTGGCATTTCAGCAGCACAAGTAAGTCAGATGATGGCATCTGATCTTTGAGCTTGTTTAGGAAGCTGTTTTTATCATCTCTCCACTGATAAAATTCACATGTTCTTTAGCGCTAAAACCAAACTATCGATTAAATCGGTGCTGCAAGAGCCACATTCTCTCTTCACACATGATTCATTTTCCATGTTACACATAGTTTTTTCAGTAGGACAGTAATAAACATTTCAAAAGAACAGACACTGGTCTGCAGCAGTCCCAGTAGAGGTAACTCCGCATTTTTGTAGTACTTGCAAGCCCAGACGATTCGATCATGTCTAGAAACTGGTTTGCAAATTACTGGGCCCAACTTTTTAAAGTTTACTAAGGCTCACCTTGACATCTAAATATTTCTCATTGAATCTCTCAAAGGCATCACTCAACGTGTAGTTCAGCAGGTGTTTTCAAAGCTTTTGTCGATTGTGGACAGGAAGTGTGGCATAATGTTAACATCAGTTTGGCAGTCATTACAACACATGCCAGTTCAGAAGAAAAATTCTTACAGTATTTATAAGGGAAACCTAATTTTTCTACTGACTAAAAATTCAATGTGTTGGTGAAAAAGAATTTTTGGGACCATACTTTAAAAATACACATTTGGTTCAAATATTACCTCAGGATTTGCACGTTACATGTGTGTATCAGCAGAGTAGCCTAATATTGACAAGCTCCAGATGCTGAGTTACAAAACAACATCAAATAGATCTAATTTTTTATTTTTCTCAAAGAAACTGGCATTTTAGACTTGGAATACTTAGCATTTCTTACACATGCCAGAGTATCAAAGAGAACTCCCAAACGAATGTGGTCATCACCATAATTTATTATTAAAAATGTCCTGTGCATCACAAATATTTCCATGTACCTATAAAACAGAAACTTGCAAGATTTTCAGAAAAGTGGCTAGTTTGGCTAAGCTATAGCAGCCCAAAATCGAACTATAGATAAGAAATTTTTATCTCAGGTGGCTTAGGAAGGACAGTTGCCACTAAATGCACTGAAATTGTGACGCGCAGAACAAACTATTTTTTGCTCGCCTGAATTATAAGGAAAAATTTGCATTAGCTCAGGAAAAAAGTCCGAGCTAGAAAATTCACTTTTGTATTGATTATTAAATGGAAGCAAAAATTATTTCAGAATGAAATGCAAAGTTTGAGAGGATATGATCAATTGTCTCACGTGTCACAAACCATACAGGAAAAACCTACTTACATGCCCAACATCTTCATCAGAGAAGATTTCATTATGAAAACTTTTGTTTTCACTTTAACAATTTAACAATTTCACAATTAACTAAAAATTATGGTTGCAGGAAGCAAAAAATATGCCTTTGTGTGTGTGACACCATGCTTGGCCTTGCCCTACTACAAGAGACAGACCTGAGATAATTTAGGCATTCAAGTTGCACTAGAACCAGCCAAGTCTCCTCTTTCAAATGATTTTACTTTCATATAGACAAATCCTAATTGTTTCATGTAGATCTGTGTCTTAAAGAAGGTAGTTTCAGAAAATTTCCGATGGTGACAAAAAATTTTATTTGTTGAAACAATGTGAGACTTGCACTATAAATTGCAAATTATACAAATTTTCACCGAAATTACTCATTTATTACATGCAATACGTAATTATGAATATTATTTATACATAGACAGTTAGTCATAACCATGAAACTTATGAAACTCTAATTTCAAACTTTTTCTCACAGATACATGTATCATCATTCTAACCAAAACATAGCTAATCTACATGCCAATATAACTCCAATAAAAGGTCATAAACTTGTTTCAAATAATTAAAATATGTTCAATAACTCTGTTCTTGATTTTTCAGACATCATATACAGCTCAATATATAGAATCAATATGATGATATCGAAAGTGAATGATAAGTTTAGGATGACTACGGCTGACAGCCTAAAAAGTGCATCTTTATTCAAGCATAATGATTAAAATTGGCAAAGTTAAAAGTTAACAAAAACTTCAATTTGGTGTTAGTAATCTTTTATTTTGCTGATAACAAAATAACAAAAAACCTCTATTGGCAAGCATATTATCCAATAAAATGGAAACAGTAAAAGTATTCTGAATGCAAGATAGTAGTGAGCAATTCATTTTTAGTTTGAGACTATTTGTGTAGAAATTAAAATAAAGTTTACATGAGAAGACGACTTCAAATAAGTAACTCAGGATAACTTATACAAAAATAAATTGACTGATACTACATACAAGGGTTCAGGTCTGAAGAATAGATTCTCTATGAGTATTGATTGTGGCAAGATTGATTGCTAATTAATAATTGTATGACTATAATAGGGTCTGTATCATATGTCTATGTGAGTATCATTGATGTTTACTTCTATGGTTTATCTGCAGTGAGTTAATTATGTTTTCAATTGAATCGGCAGCTTTCATGTACAAATTCTAGCAGGTGTTGGTAGTTGTGAGGGTTAGGAATTTTTTTTTCTTAGATTGATGTAATTGCTGCATCTGTATAAGTAATGGTCTACTGTTTCGTTCTCATCCAGGTATGTGCATGTTGGTGTAAATGTTAAATTGAGGTTGTATAAGTGATAAGATCGATTGTTTATTAATAATTGGATTACTGTTTTAAAAAACTTTAAAATATTAAAAATTATGTTTTTATTTAATTTGTATAGGCTTTCAATGTCTTACTACTTCTGAATCTGCATATCTACTTCTGTATTGAAAAAATTGATCGAGAACCATAAAATTTTCAGTCACCATGATTATTTCCAGTTTCGGTTGGTGTCGATACGGGTGTACTATTTCGGTCATAACTTCTGTTAGAGACATCTTTAAGACATATTTGTACATTTGTCTGATTGATCAGAAATTTCTCTCTTTAACTAAGCAAAAATTTGCTTTTATAAATAGATATATAAATAGATTGTCATTGCAGTCTCCAGTTGTGTTTTATGAAATGTTCCATCTTGACTTAGGGCTGTGCTCATTTCAGCAAAAGTGTGCAGTGATTGTTTACTATGATTTATGCAATGACCTCCTACTTTTTTAAGATAGTCTGGGCTGTGGTTGTCTGACCTTTGGCCTATGAATTCCAGAAACCAAACTCAAAACGAAAAACTATAAAATATATCTTCAGAAAAAGGCTGTATTATTATTACCTCATAACAGATTACTCCCTCAAATTGTTTGAGAATGTATCTGAACATTTACAAATGTGTTCAACTAGTATAGGAAAAACTTTTAGGACAAAACTGATTGGCTACAAGTTTGTTGTGCACTTTTTTAAGAGATATGATCATAAACGTAGATCCCGTATAAGTCAAATATTTCCTTAAACAATAACACTGTCAACTGATTGATCATTGTATTAAGCATACCATATCAAGCATTAAATCTTCACCCGGATTGGCATTTTTCATGCAGCAGGAAGTAGTACTAATAATTTTGTGTGTAATCATGTTAGCTAGTTGCTTCTGTGTGCAGCAATCCCAAACATCTAATCCATTCGTTGGACCAAAAGCTCTTTTTGGGCATCCTTGGCAGATGGCTAGGACATTTATGGTTTATCGTCCTCGTTGGATGATTTCTCTAAAATAAAGTATGAAAAAATGAATACTAAACTAACAGATCCTGGTCTATTTTAGTCACAGAAGCAATGCTTTCCCTAAATTTTCATGAATCTTCATGCTTTCATTGAGAAAAATGGCAACATTATAATAGATATGCAGGTAATATCCGAATGGAATGAAGTTATTGGGTGATTTGAAGCTAGCATTGTAGGTAGTGGTTGGATTATAAGAGTTGCCACTTTTGTTGTGTTAAGACCCATGGTTGGTTCACCATTTTCTCTGTTGACAGTTATTCCTACCATTCTGATGATTGCAGTTGCACTCTCTCACCTCTAGATTCAGGCCATCAGTTTCTTTTTTCATCATGCTTTATCAAGTGTGTCTTCAGTCATGCACCAAGATCTTCTAGGGCAGCAATTTCAATGGTGAGATAGGTTCTTGATGACAACATTTTCAACATATCCCTGTGTAATGGTCCTCTGATTTAGGATTAATAACTATAAGTGCTGAATTGGTGGTTCAAGTAGTTGGTTTATGATTTTCGAATGTAGAGAACTGTATTTTAGGTGTAGATTTAATGCTGAGAATCAAACTGATTTGTTTTAGCTGGAAAACTTTCAAACAGATTATATTTATTAAAATGAAAACTTTCAATAGCAGAAAACGTAAAATATATAAAGTCTAATCAAGTCAATGGTTGATGCTAATTGTGTAATACCTAAAGTGTGAGTAAGATCTGGAATTCAAATGACTTCTGATTTACGCATACTTATATATGTTTGCCTAGTCATCATGATATATGTCAGCCAACTGCCATAACAGTAGATTTTGACGATTGGGTGCTGCAAAACTTCCTAGGCAGTAAGTGAGTAAATAAAAATAAGCAAATAGCATTTATGCTATGCAGTGAAATCACGGGTGCTAAAAAATTAGAATAACAAATCGGCGTGTCAGGCTACCAATAGTCCAGAATTCTGTATTTTACCTATGTCAGAAATGGTTATATAAAAGGGTATGAGTGGTTCTGCAAGATTCGTATAATACTTTTACGACAGGATTCATAAATATTAATATAAAAGTGGAATAACATTATGAGTTCCTTTGTCTCAAAATGAGATGGTCTTGATGGGCTGTGTAACAAAGAATTACAAAAACTGGGCGCTTCGCACCTGCAATCATAAGCTGCTATTGTACTTTTCTTGGGAGCGATGGTGGTGGTACAGCACTGTTAGCACTCTCAATACAAGAAGTAGCTGGGCTTGCTGGAGCTGAAAAACTAATTAGAATAATTAGCTATGGAGAAGAAAACTCGCTTGGAAAGATGAAAAAATTATACAGAAAGTATGATCTAGGAAATGTTGCAAAGAAAAAACGAATGACGGATTATATTTATGAATATGAAGGACAGCATGAATGGGAATAGCTTACAGCGCTGTAGCTAAATAATTGTATATTGCATGATATAGTAAAGCTATACATGGCATGCTTATGTCAGCCAGCTAAACCTACTTCTTATTCTGTTTTCTGTGAGCCTATTGTATTCATATATTAGTATTATATAATATTGTTGTCTTAGCTACCTTTGCACTAAATTAACAGCTGTGTCTTTGTTATCAATTTTGGCTACATAGTCTCATTATGGAATGCTGGATTATTTTATTTGTGTGATTAGCTCATTATTTTAGCTTTCTGTTGGATATGTGAAATTCATTCGAATACAAGCAGTCATTAGAGAAAGTCCATACTAAAGTTTATTCATCACAAGCGCCCAGCTTAACACCAATATGAACAAAAAAAAACAAAATAACAGAAAGTTGTGAAAATACTTTGTTTGACGCTATAGCATGTATGCAACTATTCAACTATAAACAATTAAGTATGTACAAGTTTTGAGTGATTCTAGGGAACTTGCGTGAGAGGACCAGCCAGCCTATATCCAGTTCATCCAGCTGGTACCATGTTGAAGTGACTCAACTCTAGCAGCAGGTAATTACATCAGCTTCACACTTAGAACCTAAACCTGTCTATACCTACGCCTTATTTACAGGTTCATTTTTAACACACGCAACACCATATTGTGGAGGACTGAGATTGTACACTCATTATTTACAGCAGATATATGTATCAATTATAGACTCTCATAGAATAGCAGGATAGCCTGCCCAAACTTGCCTGCATTATGCAATCCCTTACATATCCTTTTTATGCATGCATACGCTTTTGTAATCCGTGTAGCCTTATGTAATACCCTTACACATTCCTTTTATGGGCATAAGTAGAATAGTATGCAGAGTAATGCCGCTATATGAGCCAGTGCACAAGTTGCACTGGCGGGCTTGATATTGTTTCGTGTTGATGTAAGCATATAATCAAGACTATAAATAATAAACAGAATAAAATCTACTCACAAGGGCTGATTGCGTTGACGCCATAGATATAGTAAACCCTAGATTGGCGAATAGCTATCATTATAATGGAGCAAAAGTGAGGCCTATAATTGGCTGTTGTTTTCACGACGTTACGTCGTAGTGATGTGCATCACAGCATCAAAGCCTTCAATTGAGCAATAAGTTTAGTAGTGGAAGCACGCTTGGCATGCTAGTTTTTAAGTCATAAACGTAACAATAAGACCAAATTCTTAGTGAAATGTCATCAGAAGAGACCACAACACCCCAGGTATATTCTGAATTGCCCATAACAAGGCAGAACTTCAACTCAAAACAAGAAGTTCTCAACAATATCATAAGCTATCTATGCCGATTAAAGACACCAAGCTGAAAGCTGCTAGTAGAAAATCATCATCATTTCGTCATTGGTTTTGAGTCAGCAGCCAAATCTGTACATGGCATTGCTCAATATCTATTCAGCAACTACCCTTACATCAACTACTTCCTAACCTTTAAGATCAACCAGGATCACATTGAGATTCTGTTTTCCACAATACGATCCAAGGGTGGCTATAACAATAACCCGGATGTGCAGTGCTTTAGATCTGCAATTCGAGCACTGTTCATAAAAGCGGATATCACACCAAGTCCCAATGTTAACTGTATTGATCTGGATGTGAGCAGGGCTGAAAGAACTGGCCAACTCCTGCTACATTCTCTGGTTAGAAAAAAAAAGAAAGAAGAGACAAAAGCTGAGGAAGGTGAAGATGAGGAGTTTGATGATGAGGATTGTTTTCTAACTCAAATGTGATGAGTGTATCAAGTTCTTGACTGATGTAGAAGTAGTGGGAAGTAGAAATAGTGATGACATAACCCTAATCTCAGTTAAAAACAGAGGAGAATTGGTGACCAGATTGATAGGCTGAATATGTATTGCTACAGAAAAGTGCCTACGTTCACACATGGAGAGCTATGGTATCACACAGAGAACTTTTAAACAAGTAACATCACAGACAATAACATATATGTCTTATTACATAACCTCAATCAAGGTTTTACATGTACAGTGCATGCCAACAGTTTACTCAAAACTATAGTAAATCGCTATACTAAAATCAGAATACACTATGCTGCTTCAAAGCAGGAATCTAGTTCAACCAACTTTAGACAAAAACTATCTCGTCTAGTTATTTTCAGTCATGTCTAATGGGTGTTTAATACAGTGGTCCAGCGTAACTGCTTCTAAATCTCATTTGATTCATTAGTTTGTTATTAGTTTAATTTCTATTTGGTCACTCTTTGTATTATCAATGATATAGAAGCTTCTAAATCATTGGTATTATTCATTACCATGTGTGTAAGATTCTTGCCTTTCTCATCCAAAGTCATTACAGTCATACTTCGATTTATGAGCTTAATGCGTTCAGAGACTGAGCTCGTATGTCAATTTACTCGCATGTTGGTGCAATTTATTTATAAATAAAACAATTATGTATATAGTGATTGGTTTCCATACTCTAAAAATGCAAATAAAACACTCAAAACAATATATTGTAACGGAAAGAACATGTTGGTTATTGTCCCAACTTACCACATGCTTTCAAAAAGCAACAAATAAAAAATAATGCAAGGAAATGTGACTAATTAAAATGTAAAATTAAATACATACAATAGCAGCTAACGCTAGCATTTGCCAGAGAGGAAGAGATAAGTTATCTTTCATTACAACAGTTGACTTTGATAAATTTGGATTTATTCAAGTCTTAAAAGACAAACTTAAAATCAAACCTGAAAGCAAACTTTAATCTTTAACTTAACGTAATTAAAATTTCTTCGGCATTCATAGTTTTAAGTTTCTCGCTGGTTAGCTAATTTTTCTTTTGTTTCGCTCTCACGACCAGCCGGCCGTTTTAAGAGAAACCTATCTGAGGACGTTTGCCTTTGTCGCCCTTTCAATATGTTGCGATCAGGACGAACACAGGTGTCATCACCAAGGGTTAATGCACGACCACTAGCCAACTTGTCCGAATGTCTATTTTTTATAGTCTTGATAGATAGCACCGGCCTTTTTACGTAGCATCGTTTCAGTTACGCAGTCACCGGCCAATTGTTTGTCTTTTATCTAAAGCCTGAGCAGTCTCTCCATCAGTGGTCGTGAAAATCGCTGGGTCGTTTAGAAACTATGGTTAGTCCTTTTGCGAACTAAATGCCTTGAATATAATCCTTGTGTTTGATAATTGTGGATGTACTTCTGTCATATTGCTGAGCTAGCTCAATCACGCATACATATTTTTCAATAATTTTCTGTTTAATATCAATTGTTATCATTCGCTTTTTCTTTGCATTATCTATCCTTTTACTGGCAAACTTTCGGTCTACGCACGGTACTTTTAATTCACATAAATCAGCACTGAAAATTGCGCACAAAAAACATGGTACAAAAGTATAATCTGAGCAGTTGAAAAATACAGAGTGAAGCTGTTCTCATAAAACACCTCCAACATACTTGGCAAATGGCTCATGTGCTCAGATCTCAAACATGGCTCGTATGTTAGTGCTAAAACTTGCTTAAAAGCTGGTTCATACCTCAAGTTTCTCGTACATTAGGGCACTCGTAAGTTGAAGTATTACTGTATATAAGTTTTACATATTTTCAATAAAGTATGCAGTCTCAGATGCACAAACTATGAAAAATTGAGCAGGTTTTAGTGCTAAGTCAATAAGAGTTAATAGATCAGCTGATTCGCTTTGCACATCACCATGACGTTGCGTCATGCTAATTATAGGCCTCACTTGTTTTGATTATTTGCATATCTAGGGTTTACTATATCTATGGTTGACGCCTACCTGGGTGGCTTAAAGGTTGCAGAAAGCAGGTTTCAAACCAACATCAGACAGAACTTCCAGGGTGGATCTAGAGGGGCTAGGGATTGGTTTACGCTTTAACTAGACCTGATCAGGTATGCGATGGCATAAGAGATCAGGGCCTAGAGCGAGCTGTTAGGGGACCTAGACTAGCCAACTATAGAGACACAGAGGGCAGGCTACATTGGTTTCGGAGTAGGCCTGACTACTGGGTACTTGTGGTGGACTGGCCTTACAGTCGAGCATGTCAGGCAGGCCCAGATAAGAGGACACCCAGAGTTTAGGCTCCGTCCACTTGTTAGTTTGGTATAGCTGGCTTAGCTACCGGGACCAGGCCTTTACAATGTTTTAATAACAAACATTTGGTATGGCAATAACACATATCTTCTGTTTAATACAAACAATCAGCTAAAATTTTTAGAGTCATTTCCAACGCATGTTAAACCATATTTTAATAACAAATATTTGGTGTGGCAATAACAGATAACTTCCATTTGATACAAACGATCAGCTAAAATTTATAGGTTCATTTCCAATTCATGCTACACCATCTTTTAAAAATAAACATCTTGAACGAACATAACAGATGTCTTATATATGTCATTCATGGGCTAATTTCTAATGCACATTTTATACATGTACTTACATTTCTAATATATCCCACACTGTCTTCTGCAAAACAGTTTAGAGTGGCAATAACAGGTATCTTCTGTCTGATACAGATGATCAGCTGAAAGTTATAGGTTCGTTTCCAATCCATGCCACACTATGTTCTCATAAAAAATACTTGGTATGGCAATAACGGAAGCTTTCTGTCGGATACGGATAATCAGCTGAAATTGTTAGCAAACACAAAGCAACAGTTTGCAAGTAGAACATTTGGAATTTTTTGACAGACTCTTCAATGGCTACCTATATTTCACACAATTGTAAAAGTAGATGAAGAACAATTTCAAGAACCATCAGCTTTCGTACTGACAGTTGGTAAATGGTATTGTATGAATATTGTTAAACAATACTCCTTTAAAAAATCTTCATCTACAGCAGTGGTTCTTAACCAGGAGGAAATTCTCCCCCAGGGGGAATTTTGGGATTTTAGGGGGGGAATTTGGCAGTTTGACAAATGGGATTTCTGTGGCACAAATTTTACTTATATAAAGGGCAGCGAGGAGAGAATGAATTTCAGTTGTTTCAACAAAGCCAAGATCTGAAACTGTGGAAAAGGTAAGGATTGCTACACTACATGCATATACATACCTGCAATATTAACTGTTCAGTTACCGATTTGGTTTGCATATACAAATAACATTTCGACAATTTGCTCTGTAGCCTATCATATGTATGATGCTTTGCTCATGTGGATATTGAGCATATTCAAATATTTTGATTGCATATCCCATATTGTAGGTGTTGGAAATGTCAAAGACAAAAAGACGAACATATGATGATTCATGCCTTAACTGTGGATTTACTTGTATGATTAAAAGCCACATCGAAGTACCACAATGTGTTTTGCGCATGAAAGTGCTCGCTAACGACTTCTTGAAACCACATCAACTTAAGCAACACTTAAGAAATAAACATGTACAACACATGGATAAATCAAAGCCGTTCTTTGAAGCTAAAGAGAGAGAACTCAAGCGGGCAAAACTGGATTCCACTGGCAGCTTTCATATCCAAGTACAGGCCATTATTGAGGCATCCTATGCTCTGTTTTACCGCATCTCAAGAGATAAGAAGCCACAAACCATTGGTGAAACATTAGTTAAACCTTGTCTGCTGGAGTGAACTAAGATTATTCTGGGAGACACAGCCGCTAAAAAGATAAGCTGATTTATCCCTCTCAGACAGCACAGTGAAATTGAGGATCGATGATATGTCTGGGACATAAAGAAGCAAGTAATTGAAAAGATCAAGTCATTTCCCATGTTCACCATTCAACTTGATGAGTCCACTGATGTTGCTAACATTTCACAGCTGATGGTGTTTGCACGCTATGTAAACAGAGAGACAATTGAAGAAGAATTTCTGTTCTGCAGTCCTCTACCAGAGACCACCACAGCTGCTGATGTTATGAACCTGGTTTCCGATGTTTTCAGCAAAGAACATCTGAACTGGGGCAAACTAATTGGAGTTTCCACTGATGGTGCTCCAGCCATTCTTGGCTGTCGTGCTAGATTTGCACAGTTGGTAAAAGAAAAAAATCCTTAAGTGGGGAGTATCTATTGCTTCATTCACAGACGAGCGCTAGCAGCAAAAACTTTTCCTAACGGATTGCAGGGACACCTTTCTTCAGTGATTAAAGTAGTAAACTTTATCAAAGGCTCTGCCTTGCAAACACGTCTCTTTCACAAGTTATTCGAATATATGAGTGTTGTGCACTCATCACTATTGTTCCACACCAAAGTTCTGATGGTTATCAAAGGGTAACATGCTTCTGCGTTTCTTCAGTCTATGATCAGAGGTCAATGAGTTTTTGAAAACTCATAACAAACCCAAACTACTGGCTTCAATGCAGGTGGAAGGCTTCCATCAGTGTCTTGCTTACCTGGTTGACATAATTGGTTCAATCAATGAAGTGAACACAAAGATGCAAGGTGGAGACAGAAATGTGTTGAATGTAACTGATAGTGTCAATGCATTCAAAGACAAGCTCAAACTCTGGGTGGAAAGACTGGCTACTGAGAATGTAAAAGTTTCATTTCCAGTTCTGCATTCATTAGTTGACAAGAAAGCTCCTTCTGATTCTTTGCTAACCGACATACAGCATCACTAGAACAGCTTGATAGCAGAGTTTGAGATATTTTCCAAAGTTAGATCCTAGGACAGAGCAATTGATGAGCCTGACCTGAAACCCTTTCAGGCGCAATGTCCACGAGATTCCGAAACCGCTTCAGGAGTTTTTTGAAGCTGACAAGCAACTCTGCATAAAAATATGACTTTAAGGAGCTATCAATAGAGCACTTTTGGGTTCAGGCCCAAATATTGTATCCCAAAATAAGCCTGGCCGCTTTCAAGATGCTCATATCATTTGCTTCCACATATCTTTGCAAGTCAGCATTTTCGGCAATGCTAACCATAAAGAGCAAATCTAGAAACTGCCTGGAAGTAGAAGCTGACCTACAGTGTGCCCTATCTACAACAACTCCTAGCATCAAAATTCCGGTCAGCTCCAAACAAACACAGAAATTGCACAAGTCTGTTGACTGTCTTACAATGATAGATATATTGAGTTTCAATATACATGTACATTCATTTTTAATATTCCATGTAAATATGACTGTAATAAATGCATATACACATGTATATACATGTATATACATATATGTATATAAGTTGTATATGCAAATAAAGTTCACTATCTAGTTGCAGTGCATTATTTGAGAGAGTTGGGAAGGAGGAATTTCTGTTTTTAGGTTTGGAAATGGGGAATGGGACTGAAAAGGCTAAGAACCACTGATCTACAGAATGGCTTTAATAATATGTTATTATGACACCAAATGCGCAGCTGCAGCTGATCTTAACCTTGGTGGCTATAATACTCATGACTTTATACCCATATCTATATGTACTCATCAGCTTCAACTTGATACCATTCTAAGGTATAGGCCTTAATTAGACTCGTATCTAAAATGCAATAGGAGTGAAACCTGCAACTGCAGAATTTGAAAGAGGTACAGTAGACTTACATGCATTGAGCGTCGGGTACAATTATAGATAGTGACCAGAGTTAAGCTGAATCCGCAGCGAACTAATTGAGCATAAATCGATTTCAGCGCAATTGACGTTTAGCTGCAATTTTCAACTGTAGTTCAACTGTAACTATCATGTCAAGGTCAACTATAACATTGCTCTTTATCTAAAATACAATGTAAATTAATGTTTCAATACATGTATGTTTATTCATAGAGTATTATTTCAACTAGTTCGGAAAGCCCATGAATCATATACTACATTATTTTTCAAAATCTATTTTTCTATATACATTTATATTTACACGTAAATTAATCCATTTGCTAGCATGCATGTACATTCAATAATATAGATGTGCAGGTGTAAAAGTTCAGATTTTGTACAAGTACATGTTGCATGCATGTTATTCCTTAATATTTATTTCAGTTGGTCGCATGGTTATAATTATGAAATATTAGGTAAATTATTATTGCAGTGTTTTGGTCAGTTGCATGGACAGTCTTTGAGAATGTATGCGTCAGCAGCTTTGGGTTTTATTGGAGCTAGAGTTTTCCTAAAAAAATGCAATCACTAAACTGAGCTTCTGCATGTGCTCAATATAGTGGAATAAATAGCTTACTTAAAAAATTCTCACGTTAGAGTTTTAACTAAGTGAACACATACAAGCCATTCTTTTACGCCTGAGTAACAATCGAGTGATGCTAGATTTCTATAGCTTTGTATATATAAAGAGGACTGTTGAGTCAGACGTTGGGTTCTTACCTGTTAGGTCATTTATAAAAGTCATTGTAACTGTCATACAATGCAGAATAATTGCACCAGTGTCTGGATGCTAAGTAACTTTCAATTTATTCTAACATGGTAGAACCGGGAACAGAAATAGCTAATGCAAACTAAAGAACCAGGAGAAGTTGACCAAAAGGTTTAAAGAGCAGGCCAATCTTAATACTACAAAACTAGTTGACTCCCTGGAGAGTTGTGTGTGAACCGAGACATATCATTGTCTTAACTGGTAACAAATTGTGTGAGTTAATTACACAACAACTTTTAGCTAGTATTAATTGTGTTAGAAACTAGTCATTTACACTTGCAAACATGTACAGATTTTACTGTCTATGATGTGTAACTCTGCTATCAATTTAACATATAATCTTATATCGATCGTATGCTAACAATTATTATTTAACTTCTACTAAAAACTACTAAATTTAGGTTATAACACTACTAACAGCTACTCACAAACATATTAACACTAACAGTTGAAATTTGTTAGCAATCTTTTACTTATGCCTGTAAATGCCTACAGACCTTGCAATTTCATATGCATAACACTGCAAGCAATTTACAATATAATATGTATATAAAATATAGGCCTATAGGCCTAACTAATAATTATATTATTTTACTTTTACTAAACAACAGCTAACTTACAATATAACGCTAATAAAATCTACTAAAATACATATTAACATTCTTAACAAACTAATTGAAATATTCCTACTTCCCCTTTGGTTTTTACCAGTGGGCAACATGCTATCAATCATAAAGAAGCATGGCTAAAATATTGCTATGAAAAGTATACATTTGTCAATGTATACTTTGTCATAGCATTAAATATATTTGTTATATTTGATATATTTAATGCAATGATAAAGTATACATGTATATATTTGTTGTAGAATTGTTGGTAATTAGATCTGCAATGCTGAGATAAAAAGTATTCCTACATAATACTGTAAAATTATTCATGTGAGTGTAGTGGAACTCATGTAAGACAAAAATATTGTATAAAGCCATTAAATTTAACTAGTACAGGATTGGGCATATGGATCTCACTACACCACTGAGTATGAGATACATATACACTTATAAACTAGTTTAGTTTATGGTAAGATACACATAATAAAGTAAAACTCTGTTATGATATTAGTAAGTATCAGAAAAAAACAAAAGAACCATCAAAACATTATCTGAATTTTTCAATTTTTATCACTTTTGGTAAGTTTGCTAAAATAGTTGTTGTCTTTAATATATTTAATATTTAAAAATCAGGTAGATAATTTTTAAAACTATAAATAAACTGCACTTTTTTTCGGCATCCAAAAGTACTATAAATTTTGATAGTAGTTGTATTCTCATTAAAACCTTGGGGGCAAGTGAACCAAGTTTGAGCAAAGGCGAGTGATCTGATCCCAGACAAACTTTAAAAAACTTCGTATCTTTAGGGTGACTATTCATTGATTCCTATGATGAAAAAACATGTCCTGTCAAATACCGTCACTAAAAAAGTTGGAGGATTTTGAGAGCATTCCCACGTTCTTTTTGCCCAACCTTTTGCAAAGCTATACAGTATGTTCATCAAATCAGAAACACAACAAACAGAACAAACTGATTGCTGTCTAAACATTGTGAACATTAAATCAACAGATTATTTGTTGGAAATCTGTCAATGATATGAATGGGTTCATGTAGTCTTAAGTATTTTTGATAAATTATGTTGAAAAAGTGGGACCTAGTATTTTCCTCACATAATAATATAAATACACTAGCTGTACCACCTGGCGTTGCCCGTGTAATAGAAGAGTCTTTGGACAAAACATTGATTTGTATTTAACATATAACAACATTTCCCATTCTAAATTTCAAACTACATATCGTGTGAGAAGTGTGTCGTGTAGTTGAAATAAATTAAGAGAAAAATAAAAACAACTGTAAAGGTTTTAAAACATTGTCAAACAACTGTACCTTTTAAATTAGTAGCCTGGTATATTGCCAATGGAAAACTTCACTAAGCTAGTTAATAAGGTTAGGCTTCCAATGACGGTAAGCCATGATTTACCATTCTGCATTGTTGTCTGCATTGTTGTCCAGCTCAGATGTTCTAATCATAGCTATCGCCGGAAAACCGACAGACAGATATACGGACTTTGAGAAACATATATATAGATATAGATATACATGTAGTAATGAACCCCTATATTTCTAACTTTACATGTGTTATATTCTAACTATACTAATGACACTCATGTACCATAAATAAGAACATAAATATAATAATGAACTCATATGTTCATCATTATATAATTTTATGGTCATAATTGAGAGGCTTATTTTTCTCACTATATTATATTACCAGCTAAATGTTTGGTGTTGTACAGACCATAAAATAATTGTATAATAAATTTGTGTAACTTAAGCTAGTAACTCTCTAATCTAAATCTTTGCGATGATAAGAAGTGTGTCTGAACCTAGCTTCATAATTGTTACATTCCGTAAAATGATCTCTAACACATTTAGTAGTTAGTAAGCTAAGCTAGTAGGGGCCTAGTAACAAATACTATTTTCTCAAACAATGTAAATGTGAGTGTTTAAACAATGTAATAAATATGTGCACAATTAATAATGAGTAATGTCGATTAGACACATAATGTAATAGACAGCACTTTTGTCTGGAGAACTAGATGTTTTGAGTTTAAATTCAGTGTCTGATCCATTTTTCATTCTCAAAAGTGTAACACTATAAATGGACATACAATTAATAAACAACAAATACCAAAATTTGTATTAATGTATACAAATTCAGAGCCTATATCTTTCACTTCGTAGTAACATAAATATAATAAAGAAGGCCTGTAATCCTCGCTCTATTGTTTTATAAATATAATGATAAAAACCTGTATTACTCAATCTATTATATTATAAATATAGTGATGAGAGCCTACATGTATGTTTCTCACCAACGAATAATACAAATATAATCATACAGGCATATGATCCTCACTTCATAATGTTATAAATACAACAAAGAGAGTCTATGTTTTTCACTAAACAAAAATGTAAATATAATCATGAAGGTCTATGTTTTTCACTCAATATTACGCAAAATACTCGTATGAATGAACAATAGCAACTGCATTACTCGCCACTGTGTATAAGCTATTTCAGATCTTGAGCGAAGGTGTAAGGTAGTAAGAAATATTTTTCAACAATCTTTTTCAGCTGTCTCGAGCTTTAAGATTTTTTTAATTATGTGTTTGCCGGACACATGCAGGAATAAATAATTACCTTAATTTGAAAGTTAGAATGGTAAATGTTTTTTTATTTTGGTTAATATTAAAAACTTACCAAAACTATACCAAAACTTTTTTATTTCCCGTGCATTGCTGAGTATTCAACTAGTACATACGCATATACATGTATATAAGCTATATGATATTTGATTAAGATGTTTTGCAAAAGGGATGTTATGTTGTACTTGAAACTCGTAAGGCTGTGACCGAAAGTTTTGGTGAGATAGTGTGGTGTAAGGGTGATGCTTATAAAATTTGCAAAAAAAACAGTTTTGCCCTCACCTGCATCTGATGTCAAGTCATCCTTCTGTTTGGTGTTGCTAGTTCTGGTTTGAATATTATGTAATTCTTTTTAATAAATGTAAGCTGCAGTGTTTTGTTTTGGTGTAGTAGGGTTAGGCATGTGAATTTATTTTTTAAGAAATGTCATAGTTTTTGTTGTTGTCTTTCAAGTTCTAAATGTGTTTACTAAGTTCAGTCTGGCTATTTACTTTTTTAATCAAACACAGTTGTGTGGTTATTATATCTGAATTTGAATTCTGTTACGCATAATCTAATATATGATAGGTTTGTTAGATGATCAGGTTTATTCATTTATTCAGCTTAGTAGATTATGTTTTTGATGATGCACTTATCATTTTTTGCACAATTGCATTTTTTTTGGGTTCATTGTGCGTTTATAATAGTTTTCATATGTCACACATGAGTAGCTGATTTTCTGTGTTTTTTGTGAGCAATTTTGTGCAAAGCAAGTGTTTTGTGAAAGCATTTGATAACAATTTGGTTGCATTTTTATGTTGATTGCAACACTAGAGCTATATGGGAGTTGTAACAAACTGCTTTGCATTGTTCACTACATTTTTTTATGATTGCTTCTGTTGTTTATTGGAGTCCATGGTTACAGCCGCTTTTTTTTATTATATTTTGGTATGGCTGTTTTATTTTGTCGAACTCCTGTTTGTTCAAAAAAAATTTGCCTAGCAATTTGTTTATGGTTCCTGTATATATGTACAAGTAGAATGTTTCTACGTGGTTGTACATAGGGACTATGCATACCTGTTGTAAAATTATGACCTACATCTAAAAATGTTTAGATATAATTTTCTATTTGAGATATACCATTTGAAATATACATGTATATTATATAAAATGTCATAATTAAATTATATATATTATATATTTATTTTATACATAATACATATGTCCAATTTTATATATTTATACTAGTGAATATTCGAAAAGAGCAGGATTAATAGATTGCTGGTACTTATGATTCGAGTAACAAGCAAACCATTTCAAAAGTCTTTATAACTTTTACAACTTTAGTTAACCAAACTTTAATGACTAACCATTCTTCCAGCTACTAAATGAAATGGAAAAATTATATGGTTTACAGTATTTTATTCAAATAAATAATTGCTTTTGCTCCTGTCTAACATAATAGGATAATAACTAATATACCTTGTAACAGCTCAATTAGACAGTAACTGTAAAGTAATTGTAAGGCAACCAATATCTATGCTCAAACGCTTTGAAAAAATTATCCATTCAAAATGGCTTTCTTTGCGTATTATTTCATATTCATTAAGTCTTTACTATGCATGTAGGAATTTCTAGTTTAAATTGTTTAGCATGTTGTCAATTTTTTTGTTTGCTCGTGGGATAATAGATAAAGTGATTGGACCCTACTTAGTAAACTAGTACCCTCTTTTTAAATGATGTAAATTTATCTACTATATATTTGAAAATTTTTTAAGCACTCTATTTTTTGAATTACCACCAGAATCATTATTGTCGAAGGCTACATAGCATCAAATGAATCAAATTGCTTTTAAATACATGCTTAAATAACTAAATTCTTTGCTTTTAGAGTGACAGCAGAAAATGAAAAACTGAAAAGGCAACTGAGTAGTTTACAAGGTACTTTTGACAACCTACAAGCAGACCCTTTGCAACACGAGAAAGGTCAGCATGAACTAGACTAGAAATTCCACTGTCATACAGCCCACGACCAAAGAGATGGCCAGAGATATTGGCAAAAAAATAAAGGGTACTAATGGTTGAGAAATGCAATATTAGCAATCAAATGGCTCTGCAGTGCAATAGGATAACTTCAATGGTAGCTGTAATGTACTGGGTGTGGGTGTTATTATATACAACAATAAGCAATAATGAATGGAAAATATGTTTATATTTTCCCCCTGCAACAGGAGAAATGCAATATTGGCCAATATTAGAAGTAAAATGCACTGATATTCTTAGAATAATCAATTTTATTAATATAGTAATAATAGAAAACCAATACACAATTTTGTTTACATTTCAAAACGTCATAGGTAGCAATATCAAGAAGTTGTGGTATTTATATAGGTTTTTAGAAAGTTTATTTAAAAAGTGTTTGGTCATGACAAACAACAACAATGAAAGGAAAATATTACGTTTATATCTCTCTCCTGCAATAGGAGAAATGCAATGTTGGCCAATATTATAAGTAAAATGCACTGATATTATTAAAATAACCAATATTGTTAATATAGTAATACAGCAATAATAGAAAACCTATGAGCGTTAATGCGTCTCGAAGATTTCTGCAAACTGCAGCAAAATAAAAGCTGTTATAAAAGTGTTATAAAGCTGTAGGCCTAATTTACTGTAATGTATGTAATTCAACAACGATAAAGAAATAGGTTTATTATAACTCTGAAATGCAAAATTAGAAGTAAAATGGCAAGCTACTGTGTACTATACACAGTTTGAAAATTGGTTGCGTTGAATGGTTTTGATAAAGCGATCTTTAACAGAAAGCGGGTAGGAGCATTCACTCGTATAAAAATGTAGCAAAATAAAAAATGTTCTCGTCATGAAGGGGCGTTGTAGTTTGGCCCTAGCTTGTACGTAAGTTGTAAAGAATTTCGGCTAACGTTTTAAATAATGAAACCTTCGGTGATTGGACAAAAAACATAGGCTGATAAACGGTGTACCACAATTTCGTACCTGTAAATCGGTCTACGCCTCGAACGGTCTACGTTTATTACAAAAACCTTCGAATAAATTCGATTACAAGTAAACAGTACCATAGACTGGTAAAATGAACACGGTTTTCTCGGGAAATACGCACTACTAAATAGTTCTACAATCGGTCGCACGGCTTTATTGGCGTTTCAATTTTCGGTCTTAACTTTTATTAAACCGAGCTTTTCAAGCTTTTTGTGGCAATTTTCGTTCAAATAAATCTGTCTATTTGTGTATAATCCGATCAGATGGGTAAGTTTAAAGATAATACCGACAATTTACAAAGACTTGGTAACATATTTAAATAGGTTTAAATGTGTTTTGTATCGTTATTGTACTTTTACGACTTTACATTCCGATGCTTAAATTTCTTGATGAAATTTCTAGCCAAGGGTTCGTCTCATTGTTGATGAATAATTTTCGTAAGTTGTGTGCACATGCATTTATCATAAAAACTCGCACACATCGCTCCGCTTGTTTGCTCGTGGGATGACCAGCATGAAATGAAGTTGCAGTTACCATGAAAGGAAAACAACAGGAAAAGACATATATACTTTTGAAAGGCTTGTATGGTCATAGAAAAACAACAAGTGAAACCTATTGTTTGCCATCTGTCTTCAAAAATTGTCTTTGCTCTACCTTTACCTAATACTCTCTGCCTTTCATAAACAGCCAATCTGGTTATACGTACTGTAAGTACTCTACAGGCTGGATCTAACTCAAGAGAGTCAGTGTCATGCAAGGACTTGTTGGCTTACTATTTTACGATCCGAAACTATATACCAGAAAGTGAGAATCTGTGCTACCAAATCGTGATTGACATGTTTGCAAAGATCAGAGCAAGAATGTTAAGAAATTTCAGATCTTTTTGCATGAAAAAGAACTATGGAAGCAAAGTAGTTTCCATTTCTACAGGCCAGATCATGATTGACTGATTTCCCGATTAAACCGTGTACCTCCGCATTGAGCGTGGCTGTCGCAAAGTGGTGATGCAATGTGACAGGTTCGAGATATCTGGTGTTGTGATAGTATCCTGATGTCTGCACAAGGCTAAAAGTTAAGACGTCTGGGTGTAATATTGCGGCTAACTATGTACATGTATAAGTAATATAGTGTCTATAATAATATGCGGATAACCTTTCTCCTCAGGGCGATTGCTGTGAGATTATAAAATAATCATTTATTGCGGACTTGTAAACATGTACAATGTAACCTGAATTGTTATGAACGGCTGCAGTCAGGCTATTTATACCTCCTTACAATTATTCTAGAAATTTCCAGAAAATCCATTCAGGAAAAATCTAGTAATAGAACAATGCTTCTAAATTTATGATCATGACTCATCAGCGTATTGCGCAATAGCTATTGTCATGCTATAACTTTGTTTATGATACTATATACACCACTCAGAATCTGTGACAACTCTCCATTCATGAGGAAATTTATAGTCAAATTTCCAGCATTAAGATTCTGAGTCTATTCTGCTCATGTAGTCCGCTCCGACGTCGTCTTTCCCTTTGATCGATTCCACCGTCATGCAATAATCCTGTAGATATAGTGCCCATCTCATCACTCTGCTGTTCTCATACTTTGTTCGATTGATGTAGGTTAGTGGTTGGTGATCCGTTTGTAGTATGAACTCCACGCCGTAGAGATATGGTAGATATTTCTTTACAGCCCATACAATTGCCAGGCATTCTTTTTCTATTGTTGAGTAATTCCTTTCACGGTCCAGTAGTTTTCTGCTAGCATAGCTGACAGGAAATAGCTTTCCATCATGTTCCTGTAGTAGTACAGCTCTGAGTCCAGTGTCCGATGCGTCAGTCTTTAGGGTGATCTGCTTCGTTATGTCTGGTAGTTTCAGAACTGGTTTCTCAGTTATGGTCACTCTTAGTTTCCGGTATGCTTTCTTTTGCGCATCTGTCCAGATAACTTTATTGGGTTGTCCTTTTTTAGTCAAGTCCGACAGAGGACTTGCTATCGTCGCGTAATTTGGGACAAACTCTCGGTAGTAGCCCTTCATTCCTAGAAACGACCGTACTTGAGTCTTGGTCCGAGGCCTTGGAGCTTCAGTGATTTTCTCCACATTGTCTTCCATCGGTTTCAGTTCTCCTCGATCAATCTTGTGACCTAGGAACTCTATAGTTGTTCCACCGAGGTAGCATTTCGTCGGTTTGATTGGTTAGCTGTGCTTTGGCCAAACGGGTGAATAGTTCTCTCAGTGCGTTCATGTGATCCTCCCATTTGGCAGTGTGTATGATGATGTCATCGATGTAGTTGTCTACTCCTGGTAAATCCCCCAATAGCTTCTTCATGCCACGTACAAATGTTGCTCCAGAGTTGACCATCTCAAACGGCATCCTGATGAACTCGTATTGCTCATCTGGAGTGACAAATGCAGTCTTCGGTATGTCACTCTCCTCTACAGGAATTTGCCAGTAGCCCTTAGTTAGATCTACCTTTGAGAAGTAGTGATCACCGCTCATCTTCTGAAAGAGATCGCTTGCTGTTGCCATTGGCTCTGGATCGAACACTGTTATTTTGTTCAAGTTCCGGTAGTTAGCACATAGTCGATTGGATCCATCAGGCTTTTTTCACGAGTATGACTGGTGATGCATATGGAGAGTTCGATTCTCTGATGATCCCTGTGTTCAGCATATATTTTATATCTTCCCTAAGTGATTCCCTCACCGGGTAAAGTAATGTGTAAGGTTTGGATTTGATAGGCTTGTTACTGGTTAGAGTAATCATGTTTGATGAGATTGCAGTTTCCCGGTCTGTCTGTGAATATATCTGTAAAGTCCTTGACAATGTCTGTGATCTGCTTTCTCTGCTCCTCAGATATATTTTTCCCATCTTCAGATCTTTCACAGTTCCGACTGACTTTCCCGAATACAACTCCACCAGTGTGCCTTCCCCTTCTTCTACTTTTTCGATACCAGCTACCTCAGTTATTTCCTTTTCACTATCTCTCACGTAGTATTTCTTCAGCATGTTAGCGTGGTAGGTTCGACTTATACCTTTGACCTGAATTCGGTATGCGTTTATCCCGACCTTCTCCTCTACGTTGTATGGTCCCTGCCAGTGCATTAGCAACTTGTTGTGGTTAGTAGGGAGCAAGATGAGAACTTTGTCACCTTCTTGAAATTCCCTTTTCTTTGCCTTCTTGCCGAAGTAATTCTTGTACCTCTGCTTATTTCTTTCTAGCACTTTCTGAGCCAACTCCATTGTATCTTCCAGCTTAGAATGCAGATCAAACACGTGTTGGTAGCTACTCTTGGTCTCTCCATCGGCATCATCCTGTGTCTATAGCTGTCGTAGAATATCCATCGGCCCTCGTACTGTTCTTCCGTACAACAGCTTGAATGGTGAGAATCCAGTAGATTCCTGTGGGACCTCTCTGTAGGCAAATAGTGCCGGGTTTATGTATCTGTGCCACTGCCTTGGCTCCTGATGGCCTAACTTTTTCAGCATTGACTTCAGTGTGCCATTGAATCGCTCCACCAGTCCATTAGCCATAGCATGGTAGGGGGTTGTCGGCATCTGCTTCATGCCGAGTAGTCTGGGAAACTCCTCCATGTACTCAGACATGAATTGGGTCCCTCGATCACTGATTACTTCTTCAGGTATTCCAACCCAACTGTAAATGTCGATTAGAGCTTCAGCCATTGCTTCTGAGCTTATCTCTTTCAGTGGAACAGCCTCAGGGCATCGAGTAGCGTAGTCCACCAGAGTTAGTATATATCTATGCCCTTTTTCACTCGGAGGGTTAATCGGTCCAATCAAGTCGACAGCGCAGCGCTTGAATGGAGTCTCAATTAGTGGAGTCCGCTGTACGGAAACCTTCTGTACTGAACCTATCTTTACAGTGCGTTGACAGTTGTCGCAGGATCGACAGAATCTCGTAACTTCATCATGTAGACCCGGCCAGAAAAAGTTGGTTAGGATTCAATCAGTAGTTTTACGGATTCCCAAATGTCTACTCAATAAAGAATTGTGGGCGTGTCTCATCACAGCGACACGTAGAGTTTCCGGTACAACTACTTGTTTTATCGGCTGTCCGCTGTTGTACCCTGGGTGATAATATTCACGATAAAGGATGTCCTTCTTTACCATGAACCTGGTTTGTTGTTTGCCTTTCGTTATTGCTTCTGTAGCGTCATACAGCCTTTTTAGAGAATCGTCTTCTCTCTGTGACTTGATGAGGTCTTCTCCGTTTACTTCGATGTTTTCATTGCTGACAAGTGATAGTGGTTTTTCTCCTCATTTATTTTCTATAGCTTGTGTGCGTGTAACCACAGAACACTCCTGATCTTGTTCTGGTAGTGGACCACATGGGGATCGAGCGCCTGAAATATTTCCAAGCATTAAATCGTGAATGGGTGTCTCCATAACCATCGCCGTTACATCTCCCTGATAGAATGGTGTATCGATGCTGATTTTGGCAAATGGCAGTTTTCTAGCAGTGTTATCTGCCATTCGTAGATATCCTTCCTCTCCTGTGTACTGATCAGCTTTTACCAGTGATTTCTTGACCACTACTGTGGTGCATCCAGTATCTCTAATCATCTCCACCTGCTTACCATTTACATAACCTCCAACCAGGTTTACTCCATTCTCCATTTTACCAACTTTACCTTTACAACACGCTACTTGTACGTAACGCTTCCCACTCAGCTTAATTTCATCCGTATTCTGTCCTTCTGGATTTGTCTCCCCTTCAGCCACACCCGCCTTGTGCGTAGGTGTCTTGAGTCTTAGACATTCGGCTGTGTCATGGTTATTCAATTTGCAGTGTGCGCAGTACTTTTGAGGCTTCTTATAACATCAATTTGCAATATGCCCCTTTTTGTTATAACTGTGGCCGGTGATGGTTGTCTCATTTGGAGTTGTCTTCCTCATGAATGACATCTTGCGACCATGAGCTGTCAGGTATCGGTCGGCAGCTTCAGCCAACTCGTCACAGCTGTCAAATTTCATCTCCTTTAGATGTACAGCGAGATCCGTAGGACACGCCGCTATGAATTGTTCTCGCAAGTTGAGTTCTTTCAGGTCTTTGCAGTTCGATAGCTCCACCCACTTGTCAATGTAGGTACTGAGTCGAACTAGAAATTGTTGTGGTGCTTCGTCGGGCTCGGCTTTACTCTTTCTGAATCGCTTTCTGTAGCCTTCCTCCGTGAAATTGTAGCGTTTTAACAGAGCTTCCTTCACCTGATCGTAGTCCTTCCTATTCTCTGCCGCCATTCTAGTGTAAGTCTCTGTAGCCTTACCTTTGAGATATTGGCTCAAATGGAATGACCATTCAGCTTTATCCCACTGATAGTTTTTAGCTATCCATTCAAATCGCTGCAGGTAACTATCCATTTCATCTGTTTTCTCATCAAACACTGGTAGTTTCGGTATATGTTTATTGCTAACCCGCTCTAGTCCTGTACTCTCATTTTTGGAGTCATCCATCCTAATACTCTCCACTTCCAGTTTTTTCATCTCGAGCTCATGCGTTAACCTCTTTTCTTCTATCTCTCTTTGCATCTCCAACTCTCTTGCTTGCTTCTGGCTGTCTATCTCCATTTTCTTCATATGCATTTGGAGTTGTCTGTCCTCAGCCTCTTTTTTGGCTTCTCGTTCCATCCGTCTCTTCTCGCGTTCAATCTCCGCTGCAAACTTTGGTTCATTCTCGTCAATGAATTTGGCTAGCTCCGCATTCTTTAATCCAAGCTTCTCGCCCATATCCATTGCCCTCCGCATACTGCTCATACTAGTCTCCGCCATTACTGACTGTCTTTTGGTACTCTTTATGTCTTGCGTGAGTTAGACTGATATAATCCTGATCAATGGTAGATATTCCCGGAGCAGCCCCCAAGTTGTCACAAAGTTGTGATGCAATGTGACAGGTTCGAGATATCTGGTGCTGTGATTGTATCCTGATGTCTGCACAAGGCTAAGAGTTAAGATGTCTGGGTGTAATATTGCGGCTAACTATGTATAAGTAATAGAGTGTCTATAATAATATGCTGAGCATTGCTGTGAGAGTATAAAATAATCCTTTATTGCGGACTTGTAGACATGTACAATGTAACCTGAATTGTTATGAACTGCTGCAGTCAGGCTATTTATACCTTCGTACAATTATTCTAGAAACTTCCAGAAAATCCATTCAGGAAAAATCCAGTAATAGAACAATGCTTCTAAATTTATGGTCATGACTCATCAGCGTATTGCGCAATAGCTATTGTCATGCTATAACTTTGTTTATGATACTATATACAGCACTCAGAATCTGTGACAGTGGCTAACTGTCTTTTTAGAGAGCTGGCAGTCAAGTTGGTCAGTGTAGACAGGCACATGGCTAAGGAAAGCTCACCAAAAAAAAACAGCCGATTCGTCGGAGCCAAAGCTGACTCGGTGATCTTACGATATCTTTACACAGCCAAGCTAGCTTTGGTCTCTCCAAATGAGAAGGTGATGAAGACGCAGCTCAAAAGCCTACCTACTCGGTCAAGGGATCGAGCAAAAAAGGCTCCATCATGGATTGAATCTCCAGCTGAGTAATTGGTCCATTTATTGGGAGAGCCAACAGCTGACCAGCCACTCCATCAGCGGCATGACGAGCAAGCACGCCAGCTGCTTGAAGATATTTGCAATTGGCCGAGATAGCCCTCCATACTGCTAGTTTGATGCGTGCTTGGAAGATTTCTGAAAAAGATCGGGTGTTTGTGGTGATGAAGGTTTGGCTCCATGAGTTTGGAGTGCAGCAGCACTGACTCTGGTCGCAACTGTTATCTCCTAGTGAGGCTGAGTAGACAACCCTTCAGTTTCCACCTAGAAAAAAGAGTGTAGCAGAAAAGCGCCAAAAACCAAAGTCGGCTGCCTAACCAACTTCAAGGCCAATGACAAGATTGAGCCTCTGCTCAGCAGGAGGCACGATGGGTCATTGATGAGGACCCGGTCAACCAATTGACACTAGTCAAGGTCGACCAAATACCGAGAGAAGACTGAGATACCAATGGGGCAGAGCCAGCAAGAGAGGCATGATATATAAGGAAGCCAGGCGAGACATGAGAATAGAGATCGCTATTGCATGTTGTTGCATGCAAACCCACTGAAATACCTGGATTTGTATATATTCTTGAAGTATATATTTGTCTTTTTGCCTTACACTCAGTGGGTATGATTTTTGTGGAGCAGTAAATAGAACTGGCAGTTTTCTTTACACATTCACATTAAAGTTCTGAAACACAGTAACAAACCTTTGACGCTCTTCTTTAGCTGCCACCAAGTCGCGTTCCGATTTTGTAACCAGTTTTGTCTTTGCTGCTAGCATTTCCTTTGCTTTTTGTGTTTCGTATTCACATTTCACGGTGATCATAATCCTTTGGTACATCATCAAGATAAGTTTGCGGTAATCTCTAAGAACAAATGAACAATGTTCATGTGCAATCTGGTAATATTTATATCATATAACTCTTGTAACGCATGAATAACTCAACATAGACCTGTTCTGATATACAAAATTACCTTGAAGATATGGCATGGCATATCTCATTGCAAGAGAATTTCATAAAATACATTTCTATGTGGAATAACATACAAACACGGTTTACTTGCAGCGTAAGTTTGAGAGTTATTGAAAACAATTGTTATTGAAAACAAAACACCTCCTTACAGGGGTTGCATCTCTTTTAGACAATTCAGCTATGGTCTTTCTTGTGAAGAGCTCTAGAAAAATGTTCTCACATGCCATCTTGCTTGGTAATAGTATGCTCATAATTACACATTTTATCATCTTATAAAATATGACAAATGAGGCTTTTTACCTTTTTGGTATTGACTAGCCATTTTACAACTTTAGCTTACTAATATCAATCTTCTCCCAAGTCTTTTACAGCAGATGGCCCAAGAAAACATCAAAAACCAACCTAAGCAGAAAAACCTTACGCTGCTATTATTTGATTTTACAATCAAATCACAACTCATCATATGTTTTCAGTTTTTTCTCATAGCCCAGCCCATGTTTCGTGCACCAGGAAGTATTAGCTCCATCATGCTAACTTACTTGTAAGCTTATGAAAAAGAGCTAGTCATTGTCTAGTTAGTGCCATACACTGTGGAATTGACACCTGCTCATTAAGGTTAGCTAACACAGATTCATTTTCCTCTAGCTCTACAACCAATATCATATTGACCAAACATTCTTTGCTCATACACTTTAGCTTTGTCAACTGTACTGATTATATCTGGGCAAAAACTCAAGAATTTAGCAAGACTATACATGTAATTGTGAGGTCATGTAGATTGACCCGCACTAACTATTAAAATGCGGTTTAATGTGCAAGTGGGTTTACTGCTTTGATCGTATCTACAAGCTGAAGCAACTTTTCAACTGTAAAAGTTGTCTGAGCATGCCTGCTGAAAATACACTAACTTTAACAAGAAACAACCTGATGGATTCAGCACCCAATTTTCATCTTATTGAAGAGCCTGCTTTGCTACTCTTCCCGGTGCCGGCCAGTGACCTTAATGTGATTGAGAGACAGTTTGCACATGTTGCCAGTCTTCTTCACAGCGTCTAACATCATATATTGCCAAATTGCTTTGTTTTGGTAGATTATAAAAACCACATAAGCTTTTGCTATCTCAAACTAAGTGGATCATCCTGGTGTAGATGTACCAACTAAGTATTTAATCAGAAATTTAAAAAGTATCCTTGACTTCATCATAGATATAGTAGAAGACACAATTTACACCCAGTTTACATATCAAGTAGAGAACTCTAAATGATTGACTCTTTAGATTTTTGTAACATCATGGATAGCCTGGTGAGATGGCAACACCTTTAGCATATAAAGAATTTGTATAGGAATCGAGGCCCCCTAAAACACTTTTTAAATATAATTTTCGCCATTTACTCCAGTAGTTCTACTAGAACATATGGTGAGCACCAGATCTGTTCTACTGGTGGTTGTGGTACGCTGTGAATCTAAGTGAACAAAAAACGCAAGGTAAGAGAGAAAACTTTACATATTAAAGTATTCTAACTTTGAACCGTTCATTCTTGACAGTTTTATTTGATAATTATTGATTGTGTGAGAGTTACTAGTAGGCTGCACTTAAATGTTGAAATCAAAAACTAAGGCTCATATCTCAAATAAATGCCCAAACAGTTACTAATTGTTAGTATTGATGGTTACCTTTCAAGGTTGACCACCTTCTAAAGTGCTTTAAGGTCAGCCATTTCCTACAGCTGCTACATTACCCTTTTTGCAAGGGTAAGTAAAGGGAACACAGGTTCCCTGCAGATCTGTATTGCAGTTAATATAGATGAAAACATGAAGGGGGTTTAGAAGACCTGAAAAAACACCGAGGTAATTATTTGTACCACAATATAGTTGTTTTCTAAGAAAGGCAGAAGCACTTACTCCACTGTTTGCGCCTCTGTGCAGCGTTTAACACTCGGATGATGATCATATTTTTCTAACACTTTTGTATAAATTGAAGGAAGTTCCTTTTTCAAGTTTGCCCAAGTATCACCGCTACCTCCCTTTGGTGGCTTTTCTAACTTTCTCCTTTGCTTTAAGAAACATCATACCGGGTGTTTATTGATAACATTAGAAAGCACAGCCTGAACCATGATAAAAGACATTATGACGTATAAAAGAATCACACAAAAACAAAAACTGGTCATAGAATATTAATCTTTTTTATGTTGAAAAATAAAAAATACAGAAAAAGGCGACAAAGAGAAACTTTCTTTACCTCATCAAGGTTTTCTTCGAATTCTTCACGCAATTGCTGACAAATGGCTTTGATTACAGATTTCTCATATGCTTGCTTCCGTGTCAAAACTTTCCCTACAGATCTCTGAGAGAGAAACTGCCAACAGAAATGCTTTTTGCACACAAGATCTGTTTGAATGAATATGCCAGGCTTTAAGATAACTAAACATCGATAAGCAGTTTGGTCTTCTCAGAGCGGTCAATAAAGCTATTTAAAGCAGACACTGTGCTTTAAAGTTTTGAATACATGTATCCACAAATAACTCCACTTCTCACCAAAATGTTACAATAAGTTTTACGACAAAATATTATTAATCAGTTGAACCAATAAACAGTTTACTAATCCTATTGTTCGACAATAAACTTTATCTCAACAAATTTGAATAAAATTAGTTTTTTCTTACCTTAAACTTGGAATGAAGATTAAATCTAGTAAGTTCTGCTTCAATCGACATAGGAGAAAGCAACTTATGGAAGAGTCTGGCAGCCTTTTCTAAAAATTCTTCTTCTACCTCTGTTTAAAAAATTTAAACTATATAAATCCAACATAAACACTCATGTGGCTGCCACAGATCAATATCTTATTATAACAATGCCAGAGTAAACAAGCTTCTTGTTTTTTCGGCAAGCACAGTTTGAAAGATTTTCTATTTGACAGAGTAGCACATGCACTATAAAAATCCATAGCATAAACTTTTTAACAGTATCAGAACCTATTTTCAATAATCACCGCTCTGTGCAATTATAACAACATCTTTTATCTGTATCACTGGCAGTTGCTCACCTGTGTCACATTGTAGATGCACCTGATAGACAAAGAACATAAATCTGTGACATGGCTCAAAAAGCTGGTCAATTGAATTTATGGCTTCGTTGATCTGAGGCATGTGAAATCGAAGTTTATCAGGTGAATTCAAAAACTACACGATGTAGTAAATTAAAAATCAGCATCTGCTAAAGAATGCTTGGGTTTTAAACATTATCCATGAATGATCATGACAAAATACAATCATTGGATGAAGGCCTGTAAACAGACTGATGTTGGTATTACAGGAGCAAAAGGGTATGCTGAGCACCAGATCATAGACGAGCTGCAGAGTTAGTAAAATTTTGCACTGATGGCCTACTTTACTTGCAGCTTCAGACAAAAATTTAAACATCTTAGTCACTTTGTAGGCCAGGTAATTGATAAATTTGTATGTAGCAGTAAAAGAAAAATTTAAACAATTCACTAAAGATTCATTCACATTTTAAAAAATTTAATATTTCTTCAATATAATATTTAATCAGCAGTTCATGAAACTTTCAATTTCCAACTGAATATGATATATTGCATGTAGCCCAGAGAAGTAGCACAAGCTGAAGTGAAAAATTGAGCAACATACATGTAGCTCAAACCTGCTCAAACAAGTGTAAAACTATATTCTCATCTTTAAATACTTCAAAAACACTTGCACATGAAGTATTGCTTAATTGCGTAGCATGTTCAGTGTCACAAATGGTGGAATTAGCAAAGTTGTAGCTAAGGTTGTTCAAATTATCAAACTCTCAATACAAGGCAGCTCCACTCAACTTGTGCGCTCATACTTTCTGCCTATTCGTCATCTATTAGATGGCACATGGCGACATGACATATATTGTACACTATCTGCCTGTTTGCCAGCACTGTTGCAGCATTCAGGCTGTGCACATTTTGGTTACCCCCGTTGTAGTTTAATCTTCTCTTAGTTATGTACTAGATGATATAGCAAGACAATGGTTCAATTTTATTCAAACCACCCCACAGCCATGCAGGTCTTACTCTTTATGTCTGTTATATTTTACTCTGTTTATCATAAATAAATGCATTATTAGTAACACTCCTTGGGGCAGGTGTCAGATATTTGTTTTTCTCAATCAGTAAAATATTTGTTTTGCTAAATGCTCGTTATAAACTAAAATTACTACCATTTTCTTACCATGAAAAATTCTATCAGTCTGTCAATTTTATATCCTGAATTTGCATTATTATACCCGTATGATGTTTTCGCTATTGTAGTTTCACCATGTTTATGATGGTGCTCCTTATGGCATTAACTATCAGCAAATACATGTAAATAAAATACACTGCATCATTCTTAAAGTCAATTGGAACATTTCACTGCACATATTATTGCCGAGAGACTTTACAAAATTTACCTGACAATTTATTTGCATTCAAAAGTCAGTATAAAGTGTATTGATCTGCAGCATAAAATATTTATGATGCAAATAATTTAATTAGTAATAATATCTATAGTTTTTTCATTTAAGTTGGGCCCCTTGTGAGATTTCGATATTTTTGTAGATTGACTGAGATCCACCAGTATATCAAACAAAGTTCCATATCATTCATTGTCTACAGGAGGTTATTGAAATTAACTGAACAACAACAGAACTCCGAGTTCATGAAATTAAAAGATGTGATTTCTGAAGTGTTTGAGAAATTGGTTAGCTATTGTGAATTAGCTTCTGAAAGAATTGTGTCTTCAACTACATATAAGTAGTAAGTAAATGTCATTGCTTAAGGAGATGAAAATATTTAAGTATTTTTACATCCCAACAAAGCAAACTCACAGCTCAAGTAGTAGAAAACTATTAAAGCTATACTATGTAAATTCCCAAGAACAAAATTCTATTATAAATTTACTATATTTACATTTGTATCTGCATGCTATAAAAACTTACAAAATGGAACTAATACTAATAAAATTAATTCACAGCAGAAAAAGTTAAGGAAGACGAAAAATGAAAAGTAGAATCAGGTTTTGCCATATAAACACCCTAATCCATTCTAAACCCTCATGAAACGCAGGCATGATATTTGTACAAATTATAAATACTATGTGTAATGGTTAAAACCTGTAAAGAACACATGTATGCACTGGCAGCATATTGTTGTATAACTTTATCGGAACTGCGAGAAGCATTCCTATATAGTTATACAATGTGAGCGGAAAGAAAAACAGAAAAGCAGCGAATAAAAACTGAAAACAATACATTCGTTTATCCTGGTCATTGGCCGTCAAAACGGGTCTAAGCAAAGACTACTATAAGTGGCAGGACTTTGGTCAGAGGAGTGGGTTTTTCATTGTTGCCCGAGTTTTTCTCATGATATAAATTTTAGAAGCAAAAAATTATTTACATCACCTAGAACTAAAAATAATGCTATGAAAAAATTCAGAGCTTGAATTACTTTAAACGAAAGTTGTCATACACTGTATGTGTTATAAAATAAATCCAAATTGTACAGCTAACACAAACAAAACACTTGCCATTTGCTGACATCTGCTAGCAAATAAAACCAAGTAAATTGCATTGTAAGAAGTAAGAAGTAAACAGGTTCAAAAGAAAAAATGAACAACCGGTCGGAAATATGAAACAAACAACCGGGCCAAATTTCAAAAAGCCTTTCGTATCTAAAAAAAATTGTCCATAAGTCAAAGCGAATTTTCTACCAAAATATGTTTCATAGCTTGAATACTTAATATGTAGAGTTTTTGTTAGTAGAGGTTTTCCTGTAAAAATATTTCAGTAATAACAACCCATAAGACACCAAAACACAGAAACCCATTTGCTAAATAAAATTGCTTATGCTCTATATGCTTGCTATATTTATATGATACCGTATTATTTATATTTACACGTATTAAGCTAACTTTCATTTTACTCATCAGCATTCATTTTTTAAAAATTTAAAACTATAAATGGAAATTGCGCTTTCATCAAAATCAAAAATAAAATAAATTTATTTGCAAACAACCATATCAGAGTAGAAGTTACATTTTGAAACATGCTTAGGTATATAAAAAGAACAATAATCTTTTTTATGAATCATTTAAACTACCAGCTAGTCCGACAGGAAGAAAGAGTTAAAAATTTATTGTTTGATACATGTTATACAATCAACTCTTGAATTGTTGAAACAATCAATTTAATTGGTTGCCATGATGTTCAATGTGCATTTTTTAATATGAAGGTACCTAAACCATTATAAAACTTATCATAGAACATAGTATGTTCTATGATAAATCTCTGTCTAGACTACTTCAAAGACTACGCCTAAAAAAAATTGTGTCAAGCAAGATTGTGTCTTGGCACCAGCCCTTTTTTGGCTATATCTCGGTGCTAAGCTTGACGTTGCTTTTAAAGACAATAGTGAATGAGTCTTCATCTAAGCAAAACCCAGTGCCAACCTCTTCGGAGTTTCTCAATTCAAATTCAACTCTCGCATAACCAAATTTTTTGTCAGGAAGAAATTGTTTGCAGCTGACCGTGCCCTAGTTGTCCACTCGGCTGAGGACATGCAACTGGTTGCAAATCAATTTATAAATGCAGAATCAAAATTCAGCTCCAAAATAAAAATAGCAAAAACATAATGTGTGTATCAACATGTGAAGCTTCTGAACCCTGCACCTGATCCTACAAATATCCTGATAGACAACAAGTTACTCAGACTCTGTACAGATTTTAGATACTTTGGTCGTACTGTATTCGGTAATGCCAACTTACTAAGGAACGTAGTTACAGACATAGAAATGCCAGTGCTTCTTTTAGAAAAATTCAGTATCATTTGTGGGGGAACAAGCATGTAACCATTCAAGTTAAGTGTAAAATATACTGAGCAGTAATGCTAAAAGCCCTATTATAGGAAGCAGAGGTAGTGTACCAAACACAATTGAAAAGACTGCACTCAGTCATGATGAGACAATATACTGCATAATGAATCTCAACTGGTAAGATAAGGTTAAGAACACTGAAGTCCTAAAATGGGCTGGCTTCCCATCCATGGTAAACATTCTAATAAGATAATAAAATACCTAAGATGGCTGAAACATCTGTTCATAATGGAACATGATCAAATGCAAAGACAATTATTATATTTACTACTTTACGAAAAAAGAGGAATCTAGGCAGATCTAGGCTGAGATACAAAGCTATTGCAAAGAGCAAAACTAAGTTGAGGAAACCGAACTCCCGTTACAGATGATTGTATAAAAACATGAACAACTTATCTTTGAAATGATAGTCATCTCTAAAAATAATAACATACATGTATTTAAATACTCTAGTAAGTGGATTATTTCATTTACCACAATAAAGCCACTTCTCATTGGTCAATATTTGGTCAGCACTATGTGCTATTATTCTGCGCTTTCTCAACTCATTTCCTTGGTAAGCGCACCTCAGGTTACTTTCCAATAACTGTTCACATCTAATCTGTAGCAGACGCTGGAGTCCAATAAAGCTTTATATCTGATACATTCAAATTTATTTAGATTTAGATTGAATATATGCCAAAACAGTAAGCTTCCTGTAAGCAAAATTGAGGGATTAACCTGCAGGTTTGAAATGATTGCTCAAACTAATGTTTATAGTCCTAATGAAGAGTTATCCCTAATTGTGTATTATTATTGATAGTTTCAAAACACAAAAAGCTTATAAAAGGAGATTTACGTATTGTGTATTTTTTTACTATTTATAAGTTTCTGCTTTGTTAAGAACTGGTAAACTTTATTTCTCAATATCCTACAACCCCCTGTTGTCCTAATCACAATTGTAATCTCAAAATGTACACACTGAGTCATTATAAATTAGTAAATAGATAAACGTATAATCAAGAAAACTAATAAATAAATAAGTTTGATTCATTGACAACACATTGGTGAAACAAGGAGGAACTCTTATGTAAATACTACTGTTAGCCTCTATGGCATTATTACATCATTATTGGCATTATTGGTATCGTCATCGCACAAAAATATCGGGTGACACTTAGCACCTTGGCATCTTCTAAAGCCACTTGGCTTCTTTGGTAGTAAAAGTGTGACAAAAAACCTTTTGGCAAATTGAATGATAAAATTGACTGAAAAAAAACATGTGTGTACTTTTAGACTTTCATAACATAAATTGTAAAACAATAGCTACTGGGCCAAAAAGGTAGTAATACTTCAACTCTACCGAATTTATAATTAACTCCTTAAACACAACGGAAGGAATTTTTTGCGATTTCGCTGCAAAGTTTTTTAAACGAATTCCAGGAACTGATATTAATAGATAGTACCTTACCATATCAACAATCGTTTTTGGTGACTTATCCCATTCCCAATTTCTCACCAAAACATAGTTTCTTTGGAAAATATATCCTGTTGCACCATCCTCAGCATGAAGGGCACATACCTAAAATATGTGACAAAATATGCTTCCTAAAATTCAAATTGCATTCACCCAAATGTTAATGTAGAACGACAAGAACTAGAGAAAATTCACATTGATATGAGAATGTAAATACATACTGAATTACAGTTAGCAACAATTATTGAAGCCTACTAAAAGATTGTAGTTTTATAAAAAAATATTTGTCAATTAAACTTTGTTTGAAATCAAAGACTGAATATTCAATTTTAATGACCAAGCTATTAAAAAGACAAAAAAATGGGCTACTGCTAAACCCTAACTAGTTATTATTACGTAGCAAGAACACAATTCCCATTGTTTGGGTCACACTACTCTTCAAGATGCTGCAGGGTGTTCCTACAAAGATAGCCTGTTAACTAAGCACACCGATGTTTAGTGGCGTGGATACAATTGAATACTGAAGCTAGACAATCTTGCTTAGTAATGCATGATTTCCGCTATACTTTATGGCTTGACTATCTAGCAATTTGGCTTTTAGAGCAAGTAGCCATCAGATGCTATCATCCAATGACCCGTTTTATAATTGCGAGCTCAACAGTAGAAGCTTTAGTCAGATTATCTACCAGTTGTGCATTTGACCAAAAAGTCACTGTTACTAACACACTCTTAAAAATACTGTGTGGTATATGTATACCTCGCATTGCACGAATAATAATAAAAATTTGGAATAAAAAATGTCTGTATGTTTTGCTAAGTTTCTTTACTCAAAAAATGTGTGTAACATATTTTTCATAACTTCATCTTTCTATATTTTTTTCTTTTTTCTATTCTTCTCTCCTTCCTATTTTTGCCTACTTCCTTGCCCTTCTCTTCCCTATTCCCTTTCTTCTTCTTTTTTCTTTTTTGAAACCGATTTCAAAATTATTTGTTTACAGTTTAAATTCCCAAACATTGGTTAAAACTACTTAATATATAAACTATGTAGAGCTCTACTCACACTGAGCTGAGAAAGATCCTCATTTCCAAAAGCCTGATTCACATTCAGAATGTGCACATCACCCAAATGTAGAGCGATGAACAGAATCAAGTTGTCCAAAGTTGGGTCACTTCTTGTAGGATCCGCATACCCTTGGCAGTCTAGCAAAATGATTGCTTTCTGTGAAAAAGATTTTTGTATAAATCAGTAACTTACAGAGAATTCGGCTAAATTGCTACCTGAGTGTTTAAATTATTTTATTAGATTTTCAAATCGTTCAGCTAATATTGACCAACATAATAGTTAATCAAGCTGATGAGCTGCTTAAGTACACGGGATTAAAAAATAACCAAACGTTATGACCAACCCAATGACTTAGGTAGAGTTCCTACTGATTAACCACAAAGTTAACTAGTAATCTTGTGATGGTATCTACTGTACATGTATTTCATTGTGTCTCAACTATTATTAGTTATGGTATATACATGTATTTCATTGTCTCTCAACTATTATTAGTTATGGTATATACATGTATTTCATTGTGTCTCAACTATTATTAGTTATGGTATCTACATGCATTTCATTGTGTCTCAACTATTAGTAGTTATGGTATCTACATGTATTTCATTGTCTCTCAACTATTATTAGTTATGGTATATACATGTAATTCATTGTGTCTCAACTATTAGTAGTTATGGTATCTACATGTATTTCATTGTCTCTCAACTATTATTAGTTATGGTATATACATGTATTTCATTGTGTCTCAACTATTAGTAGTTATGGTATCTACATGTATTTCATTGTCTCTCAACTATTATTAGTTAGGTATATACATGTATTTCATTGTGTCTCAACTATTAGTAGTTATGGTATCTACAGGTATTTCATTGTGTCTCAACTATTATTAGTTATGGTATCTACATGTATTTCATTGTGTCTCAACTATTATTAGTTATGGTATCTACATGTATTTCATTGTCTCTCAACTATTATTAGTTATGGTATATACATGTATTTCATTGTGTCTCAACTATTAGTAGTTATGGTATCTACATGTATTTCATTGTGTCTCAACTATTATTAGTTATGGTATCTACATGTATTTCATTGTCTCTCAACTATTATTAGTTATGGTATATACATGTATTTCATTGTGTCTCAACTATTATTAGTTATGGTATCTACATGTATTTCATTGTGTCTCAACTATTAGTAGTTATGGTATCTACATGTATTTCATTGTCTCTCAACTATTAGTAGTTATGGTATATACATGTATTTCATTGTGTCTCAACTATTAGTAGTTATGGTATCTACATGTATTTCATTGTGTCTCAACTATTATTAGTTATGGTATCTACATGTATTTCATTGTCTCTCAACTATTATTAGTTATGGTATATACATGTATTTCATTGTGTCTCAACTATTAGTAGTTATGGTATCTACATGTATTTCATTGTGTCTCAACTATTATTAGTTATGGTATCTACATGTATTTCATTGTCTCTCAACTATTAGTAGTTATGGTATATACATGTATTTCATTGTGTCTCAACTATTATTAGTTATGGTATCTACATGTATTTCATTGTGTCTCAACTATTAGTAGTTATGGTATATACATGTATTTCGTTGTGTCTCAACTATTATTAGTTATGGTATCTACATGTATTTCATTGTCTCTCAACTATTAGTAGTTATGGTATCTACATGTATTTCATTGTGTCTCAACTATTAGTAGTTATGGTATCTACATGTATTTCATTGTGTCTCAACTATTAGTAGTTATGGTGTCTACATGTATTTCATTGTGTATCAACTATTAGTAGTTATGGTGTCTACATGTATTTCATTGTGTATCAACTATTAGTAGTTATGGTGTCTACATGTATTTCATTGTGTATCAACTATTAGTAGTTATGGTATCTACATGTATTTCATTGTGTCTCAATTATTAGTAGTTATGGTATCTACATGTATTTTATTGTGCTTCAACACAACTAGTAGTTATGGTATCTACATGTATTTCATTGTGTCTCAACTATTAGTAGTTATGGTATCTACATGTATTTCATTGTGTCTCAACTATTAGTAGTTATGGTGTCTACATGTATTTCATTGTGTATCAACTATTAGTAGTTATGGTATCTACATGTATTTCATTGTGTATCAACTATTAGTAGTTATGGTATCTACATGTATTTCATTGTGTCTCAACTATTAGTAGTTATGGTATCTACATGTATTTCATTGTGTCTCAACTATTAGTAGTTATAGTATATACATGTATTTCATTGTGTATCAACTATTAGTAGTTATGGTATCTACATGTATTTCATTGTGTCTCAATTATTAGTAGTTATGGTATCTACATGTATTTCATTGTGTCTCAACTATTAGTAGTTATGGTATCTACATGTATTTCATTGTGTATCAACTATTAGTAGTTATGGTATCTACATGTATTTCATTGTGTATCAACTATTAGTAGTTATGGTATCTACATGTATTTCATTGTGTCTCAACTATTATTAGTAGTTATGGTATCTACATGTATTTCATTGTGTCTCAACTATTATTAGTTATGGTATCTACATGTATTTCATTGTGTCTCAACTATTAGTAGTTATGGTATCTACATGTATTTCATTGTCTCTCAACTATTATTAGTTATGGTATATACATGTATTTCATTGTGTCTCAACTATTAGTAGTTATGGTATCTACATGTATTTCATTGTGTATCAACTATTAGTAGTTATGGTATCTACATGTATTTCATTGTGTACCAACTATTAGTAGTTATGGTATCTACATGTATTTCATTGTGTCTCAATTATTAGTAGTTATGGTATCTACATGTATTTCATTGTGTCTCAACTAATAGTAGATATCGTATCTACATGTATTTCATTGTGTCTAATCTCAAGTATTTTGATTTTTTTTATCATAATTCTTGTTTTGCAGCTTCCATTTGTCATTGAATACATCAACTAGTATGACCGTACTAGACCTTTACTAACCATAGATACTATAATTGTTCCAAACTGCTTATTAATTAAAATTATAAAAGCCCTTAGCTATGGATGCACTTATATTAATACTTTCATAATGGAGAACGAATGTATATAAATGTATATAAATGAACAGTATATAAACAGTGAATAAAGAAATGCTTTTTCTTGCCTTCTGGCGAGTATTTAAGAAAAAATTATGAGTTGTTATTAAAATAAAGCTACATTTACACGTAAAAGGCAAAATATCATTTTTTATTTGCGTTATTGTTGCCTTCTTTTTTGATAAAAATTAAGATTTTCGCGGTCAAGTTGCCGTTTGCTACTCAATGAGGTTTATATAAAATTTCTAGGATTTAGTAAAAATGCTCAAACATAGTGACATGATGATATGACTCATGCAAGCTTGGAAGTTAAGCATAAAGGTCAATGAATGTAAGTACGCAATATGAATCATTTTTTGGGAATATATACATTACTAGCAGCAAGGCCAGCTATGCTCGAGGTTACTATTACAGTGCACCCCATGTTACAGTTTTTCACCTTACGATGTTGAACAAAATGTTTTTATCCCTTTGTTATAACGCTTTTTCGCCATATGACATCATCAAAAACAGCTTTCCAAATTTAAGTTTGGTGGTGATTGTGCTCAATATTCCGGAATAACGAAAAATGTCGATATGATATCTGCCGAAATCTGATGCCTGAAAGAAATATTATGCTTGCTTATTCTATCTCAGTTCAGCATTCTTCGGGTTTTGTAAATGCTTGATATTGCATGAGTGAATCAAAATTAGTCAGACGCAAGCGAAAGTAAAAAGTTATTGGGTATTTTATTGTTTAATGTAATATTTACTATAATCTGTAACTCATTATATGTATATAACTTTATATAACTTTAACTTGTTATTGCCATGGGTCCTCAGATTGACAACGATATTAAACGTAGAAGTAAAAAAGCTAACCATAGTCATAAGCAAATCATAACCACTAAATACACCGAAGTTACTGCAAGTAACTATAGTTACTAAGGTTAACACACTATTTTGCTAATAACTCCTAATGTTTCTAACATATTGAGAAAATTCTGATGCTTTTTCACCAGGGGATGTTTGCATTATGTAATTAATATTGGTTAGTCTTCATACATCTCTATACAACATTTTCGCTTTCCGATGTCAGCTCCAGAACAAATTAATGTCAGATGGCACAACTCCACTGTATTTTAAATACAGTGAAATGACAATGTAGAATTTCTTGAAATAGATTGACAAATATGGGTATATACATATAATTGATAAACTTTTGGCGTAAATACCTCATTGATTAATTTTGGGTACGCATACATCCAAATTCCGTTAGTAACGCCTGTTTCGCACTTCCTCCAATCCCATCCACTGATTGGTGTATCACTTGCAACCGTCCACCCATAATCCTTGTTATGCTATAACATACATATACAGCCCATAATGATACATACAGTGATTGTTTTCTATTTGCATCTGCTTGCAAATCCCATTTTGCAAAGTAAGAAGTCAGCAAATGATGTAAAATAGATAAATATAATAATAGAAATACAGGCTTGTGACTGTTTCTGCTATAGAAAAATGAGCTATAGATTATTATAAACTTTTAAACATTCATAATTTGATGCTTTAGAAAATAAAGCTCAAAATTATTAAAAAGCATTTACAAGTAGCTGTCAGAGAAGATTAATAAGTTCATAGATATAAACAATTTATTTAGAAATTATAATTAATTTCTCACATTTACAGAAAGTCTAGTCATAATTGACTGCAGTCCTGTATCTAACAGACATGGAAGAATTCTTACATAGATTTGCTATTGTCTTTCAACATACTGCAACCATAGCATGTATGTTTTTTATTAAAAAAACTCTGCAAACCTAAAGTTTAACCTCCTATACTTCTACTTACCTGAGTGTAGTAGTCCAAGTAAATCTTGAAAAGGTTGAGAAGGAAGGATTTACCAGATCGGTATTTGCCTGAAATACTTATAACATGCACCTTCGTGTCTTCATCACCAGGCAATTGTTTGATTAGTTGTTCAAACACTGCTATATCATATTTAGGACCTCTATTAGTCAGCTGGATGATTGCCTGGGGTTTCTGTAAAGAGAGAAAACACACATAAAAATGAAAAGATATGCATGTTGCTTGTTATTGAGCAACTGCAAACCAATAAAGCAATGTAATAATGCAAAATAACTTTATAGCCATAAATGACTGTATTGAATAATCGTTTCACTAATTTTGGCTGTCCAATTGTCTTCTTTAGAGTTTGGGTATCGGTATGTACATGTATCTGAGGCAATGTAGAAGTCGTAAAAGCACCCCCCCCCAAATCTTATCGCTTTGAACTAAAATACTTGCTGCTTAGCTAATTTTTATAAGTTTAATCAATTGGTGCTACTTTATGATTTTGCAGGTAAAAGAGACAAACTGACTTTAAAAATAAAACTTGAAAATTTAAAATTTAATCAATATTATTTTTGATTTCTATAGACATTTTAATAGTCTTGATTCAAAATTATGTCAAGTTCTACAACAATAATTATAATGCTTTTAATATTTTTGCTCTCCAATAACAAGATCTACAATTAGTTCATTTAACTCCGGTTACTTGTCTGAATTTAAATTTATAGATTGTTAATCATAGCCGGTTGTAAAATTCAAAGTGAAGCATGTTATCTTTTAATGTATGGAATTTCAAATACTATGGTAATATGTAGTTTATTTATATCAAGTTACTGTGTAAAAGCTACAAGAATAATTAAAATTTGGTCAAACATTCAAATTAATCGCAATTCAATAATGGAAACGACTAGCAACTTTTTACACTCCTACAGTCGGTAGCCACTGTAGATCAGTGATCAGGACCATAATCAAACACTTATTGTAAAAAGATGAAAGAATGTGTTCATTAACAAAAACCTGCTTGTTTGGAAACTCATACAAACCTACATTTGTCACCATAGAATGTGTGAATCATGAAGCGCTGCTTCAAGCAAGTTCAAAGTAATGAGCAAACTGCTCGCTGCTGTTTTTAGAATTTTTTGCTTGAATAAATAGAAATATTAATCCTTAGACAAGAAGGCCCTTGTTAAGTTGTGAATAAACCTTCACGGTATGTGGTGGGTAGCAAAGACGTGGCTATTGAAATGAATAACCCTTCTGATTTTTGCTGAAGTATTTGTTAAAATACGCATTCTACTAAGCTGATGGAAGCACAATGATATGAAAATAAATCCTCAAGTGCTATTCATAATGGAACACACATTTCACACAGACTGTTCACTATGTCAAGCTGGGATGGCTTGTTTATCTTTTAGTTGAAAACTTGGGTTTATAAAACTGTGAGTTTATAAGAGTGACTGCTGACCACCGATTACAGACTACTGATGCTTGCCTCAAAATTAGGGGTTGTACACACAACTCTACACACAGCTGTTGTTCCAACAGAACCAGGCTCTCCAATATATAAGCAAAAATTAATAAGAAATAAAACTTTCCAGCTTATAGCTAGAAATAATTTGTAGAGTTTTAGTGACAGCTATTTAAAAACAAATACCTCAATGCAGTATAAGGAGAAAGACTGTGCAGTTTGTAGGTATCTCAGACTATTTAGTCTGAGATACTATTTGGTCAGGGTAGGCGTCTCACATCAAAATATGAGTATGATTCTTGAACATGACATTTTAAGTCAGTTGGTCTCAAACCACAAACTCAGGTCTTATCAAAGACTTTTTCAGAAATTTCAAAGAAAAATATAAATTGGCCAAAGCACAAAGGTTTTTAATAGAAAACCTAAAGATTTGCAAAATAATAGCAGTTTTTCCATATCAGCAGCAGCAAAAGTGCAGCTGAAAAAAGTAGTTTCAGTCGTGAAGTCTTTATAATATTTCTTGTAACAATAATATCATTACAAGAAATATTATATTATAGTATATTATATAAATAGCCCTAGAGATGATTACTCGTACCAAACTACAAATTGCATAATATTAAAACATCAATATCATAAACATATTAAAGCTAAGAATGATCTATCAAAAGAATGACATCTATCTATAAAGTCAAGCCAGGATTAAAAAAGAAAAAATTTTCAGTGAAGTATTAGAGTAATAAGATTTTGTGGTGGACAGATTCAATGCTTATGCCTAGCATGAAGTTGTTATTGAAGATGCTAATGTTCATTACTTGGTGAGCAGCAGTTCATAAAAACTTTTTGTTGCTAACTTTGCCACTGGCAGAAAAACTTGCAGACGTTGTGCTAGATAATTCTAAAACAGTAAGGCTTAGATCAATCAAAAAACATATTAAGTATAACCACATGAGTAAAGTAATTTATATCAATGTAATTTAGTTTTGAATATGTCTAGGTATGTAGTATTTGTTTTTGTGTAAATAGCAGTAAATCTCTAAAGTATCAATCATCACTTCAAACAACTGTTCCAATATATATAAAAGGTAATCTTCTCAGCAACCTTTAAATGTTAAAGATGTGATTCCACCATTGAAGTCATTCAAATAAAATTAAAACCAATGTAAGGCATTGGTTGCAAAAACAAACATCAACTTTTCAAACATCGGCTACAATTTGATCTTATTTTTGTCTTTGTAGACCAGCTCTGTCCAGAGATGTACTGTATAAGCATTTGAATGAGATCATTTTTTGCTAGTAATTCAAGCAAGTGCTTTAGTCATAATGTGTATAATGGGCGAATATGAAAAGAGTTTGTGAGCGATAAATATACTATCTCTTTTTTAGCCAATCATCAGCACAAAATGTTTATATAGGTCATAATAAACTTTATCGTCTGAAGCGCTGTGCTGCAAAAGAAAATAGGAGAATGGAGGTAAATCTATCTTTAACTTTGAGTCTCTTATATATACAGTCAAACATGGATAACTCGTCCAGGGATAGCTCGAACACATGGTTAATTCGAACATTTCCTTTGGTCCGTTCCCACGTAATGATAAATTGCTATAGATAACTCGAACTCAACACTGTTAATTCGAACTGTTTTTTTGCCCAACGGTACCGAAACGGTTGTTATCGCTTTAGAAAATCACTTTATTCAAAGCCATAGAGGTAAACTTCATCTTTTCGTAATTCATAAGCGTCGTTATTACCACCATCGGCAAAATATTTTTGTCAACGACTTTTCTAAAAGTTTGGTGAAATCTGATTTATACTGCGATACGATGAATAGCACGGGCTAGCCGGGTCACGCGCGCAAGGATTTTTGCCACGCACATACAAAACAAAAATCGTATGTTGTTTTGTATGTGCGTGGCGAAAATCCTTGAGTGCGTGACCCGGCTAGCCCGTGATGAATAGTTTTCCGATGTTGATTCCGTGTTGAATCAACGTCGGAATGTTGAATGTTTAAAACGTCTTAAAAAATGTTGTAATTAAACGTATACGTTGTCTGAGCTACAAAAAACTATTCATCGTTTGACCTAAACACAGAATACGTGTGTACATTCAATAAGTATCTATTAAAAAAGCGTGAGTGATATAGAATGTATCGTAAAACTTCTAATTGAACTGCCTCGGAGTGTTGCTCTTAACGAATCCCAGGTAAAGTAAGGTAATCTGCATAAACTTCAAGAAAAAACGGCAAAATTGATCGTGGGTAAAACCCCAAAAGAAAAAAATGTCTTTTCTTTTGAGCATTTCAACAACGATCAAGTTTTGCCAATGTCAATCTGAAAAACGTCCTGGCAATAACATCACCTCAAACAACAAACCAATCTCAAGTGATAGAAAAATCTTTATACTTTTTCATGAAAACGTTTTAAACTTTACATTAGAAGCATTTAATTTGAAACAAGCCATTTGTGTTTTTGATTTATATTATAGTTTGTATATGTACATGTATCTACTAATAAATAAGTAAATATATGGACTTGTGACAGTGCTCTGATAACTTGAACGCTCTGATAATTCGAACACTTTTGCTCGGTCCCTTGAAGTTCGAGTTATCCATGTTTGACTGTATACTAAACTAAAGGTAATAATCTTTTAACTCATGAATACCTTTACTAATTAAGAAAATTATAACTTTTTGCTATCACCAATCATCGTTTCAAAACTTTTTTATCGTTTCACCTAGCTCAGGAGTCAGCAACACGTGGCTCCGGAGCCTCATGCAGCTCTTTCATCCCCTCACTGCAGCTCCCTTTGACTTTGGACTGTTTTTTCAAATTTTTTTACCATATATGCTGAGTAATTCATAAAAATATAGAAGTTTTATCACTAGGTTTTGTAATATAAGTTAAAAAATTGTAAATATGGTGATAAATCCACCATTGTCGCTTTTTATGCGTTATTATTTATGCGCCAATAAAACTGTCAAAACTACAGCAGCTGGGATGACTCGTTTTGATTTTTTCTATCCCAGGTAGGCAAACTATGGCAAATGCTAAGAAAAGGAAAGTGACAGAAGAAAATAGAATGGGCTGATTCGTTTGCTTTCACTGCTGATGAGACTGGTTCACCAGTTTGCATAATGTGTAATGAGACATTTTCAAACAAAAAGTCAAAGGACGCAAGACAATTTTAAAGTAAAGGTGCTGCCTTTGCTCAAAAATATCCGATCCAAAAATATCGGAGTTGAGAGAAAAAGGTTATTTCGGAACTGATGCGTAAGGCAAATTTGAGCGAAATTCGCTGCATGAATGACATTTGCGGCAGTTAAAAGTTGAGTTTGGCGCTTTGTTGAAAGAAGGACTGAATTAAACATAAAGTAGCAACTTTTCTGCAAAGTAACCTTATAAACAACGTAATATTTTCACATTACGATCAAGTTATTATTAGCTATTTTAATGTTCTTTCAAAATGTAATTTTTTTTCTGTAGTTAAATTAGTATACCTGCAACAGCTTTTCGTTTTATGTTGTAAACATGTTACAAAAGCATTAAAAGCTAAACAAAAACTTTACATGTACTATTTATGTATTTCCTAATTTAAAATGTCAAATGGGTTTGTGGCTTCCACTGTGTTCATTTCTGCGGAAAACAGGTACAAATGGCTCTTTGAGTGGAAAAGGTTGCAGACCCTTGACCTAGCTCAAATACTTCCTTCAATTTTTTTGGCAATTTTAGCTAGTAAATTAGATTCATGAACAGAATTTATGTTTATTTCTCACTTGTAGAAAGTAAGGAAAATCGATTGATTAATGCTCATCTTTAACCCCCCAAAGCAAAGCTTCAACTTGTTGGCTTAGCGTATTTAAGCCTTTGTCAAGCATTTGTTTATTTTGTAATTTTACACTCTCAATTCATCCATCTCCCCAATTGAAAGCTTCCAGTAAGTACACTATAAAACGACATATCTACGAATGACATACACTTATTACATTTGTTTTATTAATTACAGGATGTTTATGTGGCACCGCCAGTGGAGCAGTTGCGTCAGTGTAAAAACTACCATACAGGAGAAAGAAAGACATGAATGAATCTTAGGACTAAATATAAAGAGGATTATGCAGATATGATGCATACAGAGTTTACTGCAGAAGAGTAATTTGTCCTATTATATGAGTTAAAACTATGTAATTGGTCACAACTTGGATGGATGTTTTGAATAAAAATGTTTTGCTGAGATGAAATTTCTTGGCTTGTAAAAATTATATAATAAACTAATGTCAAAGATAATACAAAACATGATTTGTAGAAAATATTGAATAAATTGTAGCCCCGTTGCCACCTGTGTTGAAATCTTGCCTAATTGATAGATTTATGAAGTGTAATCAGAGCTGTATTGACGCGTACTTTTGCATATCTCAACTTAATTCCAAATCACCAAATATTAAGAGCTACTCAAAAAGTTTTATCCTTCACTCTACTAAATGAAAACAGATGAGCCCATCCCACAAACTGCCAACCAGGTGCAATCATGGCTTTATTAAACTTTTGCCAGAATAACTCATTTCATAAAAAATGACACTGTTTTGCGTTCACCATTTTGATCAACTTACAAAACCATTTGTTTTGTACTAATCAAATGTGACCAGTAATTTTTTCTACACATTGATGCTAATAATGGCCAGATAAATTTGACTATACATGATTTTTTTAGAGATGCAGCTACTTTTGTCATATATTCAAACATATTCTTTCCAGAAATGTCGCTTGCTTATTTTATCTAGTGACTAGCTTTCGGTGTCGGTAGCAACTGAGAATTTTCCTGATACAAAAGCCGTGATAAAATAAGTTAACTTGACAACCTAATTACCATAGACTGGCAGAATCATTGTTGGTACTCAGATATTTACACAGCGTTTAGAGAAAACTAACATGACAAATTTTAAATTACTTTTGTTTGAAGTGTTTAAGACATTTATAATAGTGTATCTGTAGCTAGATTTAAGATTTTATTCTAGCAATCATGAGCAAATACAAAATAAAATATATGCTAAAAAATTTGCGTAGGACTAGACTTTTCTCGTAATAGCTGGTATGAATTCAAAAGATAGAAACAGTCTGTCTCACTATATACATCAATTTGGAAAGTCTGGGCACATCTTTTTCTGAGCTTTTTCACCGCGATAAATTTTCTGTCATTTTCAATCTTCAAATATTTTGACAGTGAGATCACCAAAAACAACAAAGAACATCTCAAATGATAAAAAACATTTATACTTTTTGGTTGAAAACGACTAAAATTTGGTGCAATCACATCTTTAAAACTGTTCCTAAGTTAATTAGTGAAATCATTATATTGGTAAAACAGAAAATATCTTCAAGTCATGCAGGTCATTTCTTCAAAGCAGTTTCAATTAAAAAATATATCACAGACAAATTATTTGAAGGCACTTATTCCAGCTTAGTTGTTTTTATATGAGTTTCTACCTAGTCAAATTCAATTTAGATGAATGTCAGCAACGGTCAATTGAACTTATTTTAGTCGAAAAGGTTCTATTTTGGCGAAGGTTTAATAGTGCCGAGGAGATTTGATCTTCAGCTTCAAAATGTTGCAATAGTTTGAGTTTATATACACTGTAGTTACAAGAATTCTGTCTCTAAGTTTACATGTGAGTTAATGCTGGTTATATTTACATGTTTTTTTCTGCTCCATTAATTCCATGTGCAGCCAAAGTTATAATTCTCTATTCATTATACTAATAATTACGCTAATATTGTTTTTGCTAGTAACAAAGACTTGAAGCTATCAGCTCACCGATTCTTCGCTTCCCATAATGCTTGTAATGGAACTCTAGGATTCACCACATTAGATATCGGCGATCATCTAAAATCATAGAATAGTTTAAGATATAAAGCAATTATTTTTATATGGCTTTTTGCATGCCGCTACCGGGGCAGTTGTGTTCGTGGTTTTTAATTACTCTAGCCAAATTATGAAAACTTTTTATTCCCATTCCCATAGTTTTTGAAAAACTACATATTTTAGGGACTTTAGGTCACTTACATAAAAGTATAAAATCAATTTTTGTAAAGCACGATTTTAGGCTGATGTTGTTGATATTAGGTATTTACTCACAGCTAACAGCTTCCTGATAGTGGAAGGCTATAGTAAGAGAATTAAAGAAAAGCTTGAATGTTTTGTAGATAATTATTGTCAATCAAAAAAGTAAAACATAATCTCTTCAACGCTTAACCTGTGTCCCATCAATGGTGAAAAGGATAAATCAGAAAAGTGTGAATGCTCGTGAGCTTATTAATGCAAGAGACTGTAACATTATGCATATAAGCTATTTTCTTCTGAAGCTTTGAGAGAGTAAGAGGATTGAAGATCTAGAGCAGAAGAGAAAAGTAAGGTTCTGCAAGAAAAGCAAGAGAATAAAATAGAGAAAGACCAAACTGCTAGCCAGTGAGCTTGACATTTCAAAAAATCTGCTTTTCATTTCTCCCATTTTACAGAGAAGAACTACAGTATAGGAGCCAACACAAATTAACGAGTAAAATAAATGCGTATTATTTGATAAACTTTGACTCAGTTGAGTGGCAACTACTCGTAGCAGTATCGATCACTTTCTATCTAGTTGTTGATAAGGAGTTAACCTACTTCTGTTACGAGTAAAGACAATTAAGTCACTTTGAAGAGATTAGACTAGCTCTGTTATTATAATATTGTTACTCGTCCAGTTTTTCATGGCAAAATAAACTTCGCTCAGTATAACATGACTGTTTTAGCACAAAGAATACTTTTGGAAATTTCCATTAACGCATGGCCATATTCAACCACGAGGATCCTCAACCTAATTCTCTATACCATACAAAATTAGCTTTCCTGATCCTCAATAAGTAAAATTGATCTCAGAGAGACACAGAAATTAAATAACATACTATTGAGAATTTGCAACAAAAAAAACAATAACCGTTTTTATTTGCATTTCCTCTATTTTTCTTATACTAAAAAATATTGATAGTAAGATGTTATGTATATTGCTACTCTTTTTCAGCATATTACAAACACAGACTAGTCAAAGATCTTAAATATTTTAGAAAATCATAAAGAATAACACATAACCAGGGTGTATTAGGTGTAACATAAATTCGTGTAAAATAAATTACACCATAACATTGGTGTAACATAAATATATCAGCACAGAAGTATTTTTGGAGCAATTTGATAAAGTTTTAAAACATGACCATAAGAAAGAAATAACAGGTGAAAAAATGGCTATTAGACTTTAAATTGCTGTTCTCCAACAGCATACCAAAATATAGATTCATCTGCTACATGAAATATGCATCTGCTGACACATCATAAACTACAACTACCGTTCTTATTCTATTTTTTGTTATATTTGTTTTGTATTCTCAAAATAGGTAAAATGGTTTACTGTTGTCACATTATCTTTCAAACTATTTTTGTGATTTATAATTTGGACAACAAACACATATCATTTTTAAGAAATTTTGTTGTAACTTTCTCAGTGATCAATAAAGCAAGTTTTAACAAATGTGCATTATTTACTTCGGTTTAGTACATAATTCTATTTGATAATGCTTTGCTAATAAGCAAGGAGCTCATTAAAGTTTTTCTTGTTTTGTTGATTTCTCACAATCAAGCTAAGCTTGACTTGACTTGAATTTAGTTAGATTATGTAAATAGTACAGGAACTAAGTATGAACCATATTGTAGTTAGTAAAAAAGGAAAGAATAATGATAACTATGAGTTTTTCTCACAACATATCTATTAGCATTCTGTTTTTACCTTCACATTTAACTTACCATAAAACTGCATTTGAATGCCATGACACTTTAGTTTCAACACTTCCTTTAGAGTGACACTTTACTAAAGGTAACATTCGAATATAGGGTAGCGTTATATTTTTCAAACACCTAAACAGGATTTTGAGAAGATAGATTTTGGCGACATTCGGTTTACCCTTTCACGGGAAAATCGAATGTCGCCATACTTTGCACTTTTTTTTGGGCAGTGTAATATTAACCCTTTTGGATGCAAGAAATTTGCTACCTTACCTTCAACTTGTCCTAGGTCTTTGAGTAAATATGCACGCAGTAGCTGCTACGTGTCTCAACCAGTTGATATCTATTTCTTGCGATTAATTTCGATGATCTTATAGCTTGAGTAGCAATTTGTTGAAGTTTCAAAGTTCTCATATTTCGTTTTAAATATGAAAGCATGTTTTCATTTTCTAATGATATTGCATTTTTAACGATGTTGCATTAAAGCTTAGCGCACTCAGCAATGCGCTCACTACAATTCACAGCCAAAACTGACTTTTTATGTGCAATAGAACATACAGGAGTTACAAGGGTCAATACATTGTAAGCTGAGATCATATTACCGCAAACATAATATCAAATAATATGCAAAAATATATAAGTTTTATAATAATAACCTATCAAGTGCTACAAACATGTATTCAAGAACAAGTGACATTTCAACCATAGGTATGATACATAGCATTAGCAAAAAATAACATTTTAAAACAAAATGTTAGCATCATTATCTTGGCCACTTAAATTCTGATTGTTACTTTTGTTTGAAACGATTTCATGTTCTTCTGGCTGTTTAAAACCTTCTTCAATGTCTTTTAACTTGAAATATTTTTGTTACACAGCTTAACTAGTCGATCTTGGTCGATGACACTCATGCAGTTTTTTAGCCAACAAAACCTTTGACGCAATCCTATTGTAAATAGATTTCTAGCGCGAATAAAGAGAAACCGCAGGTAATAAAAATATTGTCAAAATATGTAGTAGCACATTCTACACTATAGTAAATGCGCAAAATTTTTCCCCTTTACATCAAGGTATCAAGACCGCATTGAAAAAAGCTACTATTAGCCAGATACAGTTATTAACTATTTTTATGGTGTTGCAACTTGTTTTCAACAAAAAAATATGTAGCTATGGATTTTGCCTTGTTTATATAACATTCATTATATTATTAACTTTATAAAGAAAGGTTTCCCATTATTTTCATGGTTAAGTTACTGGTGTTATTTTTTATTTTAGTATGTTATTGTTAGCTGGCTTAAATAGCTAGTTGTTATGTCATAGCGGTGTCTCTGAAGGGTTGAGGATTGGGCAGTAATAAAAAAATACTTGCGAGCACATTTTGATTTAACTTTCACAAAAACAAGACTCAAACTTTTAAAAAGGTCTAAAGAGTTGGAAAAGGGACTTTGAACTGACAGAAACAATTAATTGATAACATTTTATTGATGCAATTGAGTATATGTTCATATGATTTTACAAACATTTTTATAGATTGCTTGCTTTTATGGTTAGGGAAAATTAAGAGTGCCAATTAGTATCGGTCAACAATAAGTGGCATTTAAATATAAGTGGTGTTCAATTAAAGATGGTGTACAAATACAAGTTTTGCGGTATTGGAGATTATCTTACTAATTTGTAAGCAATAATTTTTGGTTAAGTTATTTTTGTCTCACTCTTTAAAGTACTTTATAAAGCATCAAGTCAGCTTAGAGTTTAATGCGTTCAAGATTAATTTGCACAAAATCTTAGTAGGTTTTGTCAGAGAGCATCGACATTGTCCTATTATTTGTGCTTGTTTCGGATGATTGAGGTGACATGACTGCCAGGATGTTTTTAAAAAAAGTTGGTAAAACTTGCTTGCGATTTGAAGCTCAGATCAAATGAATTTCCAATTTCCAATGACTTCTATAGTTGCAAAGAAACCGACAAACTACAGGTACTTAACAATACAACTCAAATGCGATAATAGCCGATATCAACTATATAGTTCCTAGTAACGTCATTTTGCATGTATATTTCTTCTGAGAATTTTAACTGCAATCAAGTTTTGTCAAGTTTAGTTGTAAAACATCCTCACAGTTAATCACCTCAAACACCAAAAACAGTCACATGTTTGAAAAATTAACGGTAATTTTGGATAAAACCTATTACAATTTTATGTACTTTTATATATATCTTTATTGATGACAAAAACTATAGGTTTCAAACAACTGCTATTATCAATGCATATAACATAATCTATAGGAAAGTCTCAAACCAGATTATAAACTACATGTATAAACCATCATATAAATAGTAGTCATGCAATACTGACTTCAAGATAAATTTCAACAAAGGAGATGCATGTATTTAATAGTAAGAAATCTCAATAATATGCCTCAGCTTATAACACTTGTGCAAGCCATCAGAAAATTGTCAAGATTCAAAATCTTGCACTATGTTGAAATTTTATCAATATTTTTTTTAGTTTTTGTAGGGTTGACTTACCTTATGAATGTGCTTTAGAAACGTCAAGCCAGCCTAGACTCTAGCCCAAAAGTAATGCCTATACAAACAGCTTTACAAACAAATGCCTTGTGTAAACATTACTTTACCTAAAGTCATAAGCTTTAGTGCAATCACAAACTGACTGACCAATCATGCAGGATTTCAAACTAAAAAAATATATCAAAATCCTCTATTCTATTCATATAGATTTATTTGAGCAATAATTTAGTTGAAGACAGAATATAGTAACTATATAATCTAGCAATATAGTGCAGAAAACTATTCTTTGTAAAACTTGACCGCTATGCTTAATATCTCATCAATTTGTTTCTCTAGTAATTACCTCATCACTTAAGTATTTGCTATGATTTGCCTATTAGCTGTAGAGGCAGCTAATAACACAGCTTCATTACGTTTCCATCACAATCTTTCTAATTTTCAAAGTAGTTCATTGTTTCAAATAGCCAGTGAGTTCTCTGAAATGTTTGAAACTGATTAGCAACTGTATCAGCTGTACTGCTTGGTTCTGCTTACGATTACTATAACAAATAAAAACTGTAATTTTTGAGAGTTATGGAAGGCTGTTATTTTCTAACTTTTGTGTGCAATGGTAACTCATTAGAATAACTTTTGGCTCTAATTATCCTAAGTGCAATATGAGCTTTTTTTAACTGTGAGATATGTAAGCAATAGTCAGACTAAAAGATGCATGAATTCTTGAAATCTATTTTTTTGTTGAAAACTAAAATTTATTTTCACAATAAATACAGTGAGACTTTACCTTCCTAAATGTAACCAGGCAGAAGAACTACAGTAACCAACAAAACAGCAGTTTCTTTCAAGTTTCTTATTGTGTAATGAGAATTCACATTATCTTATGTAATATTATAAGAATTGGTCATTGTAATAAGTTGTGAATGGGAATGGATGCAATAAGGACAAATCATCTAGTAAAAAGTCTCCATCTCACTTTTCCTTTGCATCATTTGGCATTTCATATAAATATTTGCCGAGTACATAGGTAAACACTAAATTTGTAACTTGAGATGAACGCACGAGTACTTTACGTCTGCTTTATTGTACTTATCTTCATAATCTCCAAGTAATTCTAGCACTTGGTCTAATATTATCTAGGCATGATAAGTACATATATAATGATATTAGGTATATATATGAATACCAACAAAAAATACAGAACAGCGCAGTAACACAGAAAAGCCTTTGTCTCAAGAAAAATGAAGTCTGATTTAACAATGAAATCCAAGAAAGCACTAAAGAAAATATGTCTCGAGAATAATGGGACTAAATGCAACAGTGCAATGCAACTCAGCACAGAAGAGTGTACCGGCAAAATCGACAGAGTAATTTCAGTATATAAATGGTGTATTTTAAGATATAAATAGTTTTCTCTAAATATCTGTTAGCGTTTTAGTGTTAAAAATCATCTTGTTTCATAGCGTTAATAGAGTTCATAGAGTTTCAAGTAATGCGTCATTTCGGGTGTGAAAACGGCAAATGATGTATATGTTATGTAGTAAGCGCGATGAATTCTAAGAGCTTTTGTGTTCTCGTGGTTAAAGCGCTGGATTGCAAAACTGTGGTTGAAATCTGTGTGAGTTCAAATCTAGCAGAATGTGAAAGCTAAATTCCAAAATTTTAATAGTTATAGCTGAACATACTGGAGCACAGATGACAGTCAGACAACAAACTTTGAGAAATATCTAAATAGTTTATGAGTATCAACGACAAAATACAGAACAGCGCGGCAACACAAGAAAGCATTTTTCTCAAACATAATGAGGCATGATTCAACGATTAAAAGCAGAAATGCGCTGTACCACAAAAGAAATTATGTCTTGAGAATAATGGAACTAACAATAACGCAATACTGCGCAGAAGAGCACACCAGCAAAATCGACAGAGTAATTTCAGTATATAAATAGTGTATATAAAAATATGAATAATGTTTACCAGAAATCTGTTAGCGTTACATGTCATAGACGTGGTTAAATAAAAGTGAAATACTGGCATTGCAAGTTGCAGTTGTTTATTGGAGACAAAACAGGAGGTACAATAAACAATCCAACTTTCGGAATTTGCTGCAAGTCAAATTCAATAAAAATTACAGGTATTCCTGAGTTACATAGAGCACACTTTGTAATCTCTACACTATTAATGCATTGGAGACTAAACATTTCCAGTGTTATACTAAACGATTTAACAGCGCAACAGCCATGTGTCCATAAAATCAGATACTGCATCGATTTCACTAGAAATACTTTATAATACAACTTACGGAACGGTCTACAGACTGTTCGGTGCTTCTCAAAACTAACATGGGACTTCTTCTTTGTGCTTGCAGACATGATCTTGAAAAACAGATATAGCAATGATGTCATCAAATGCTTTACAACAAATTAAATCCTATTTGTGATGAAACTATGAGTATATTCAGAAAAATTATCTCTTTAATGTTTTTCTCTAGCAACAGTTATTTGGATTTTTACCAGCACAAGCTCAAGCAGAGGTTAGTACTATTCCATCATATGTATCTATTGCTTTAAATGTTGATTAAAATCCAGATGATGAACCCTCTAGATTCTAAAAGGAATAACCTGCCAACTGCAAATGAAGTTGGAATTTTGCTGCCAAGCAGTTTGATAATGAAACAAATTATTCTATTCTGAAAGATCAGTGATCATAAAATTTAAAGAAGCGATTTTAGAGACCTGATTTCAAACTTTGAGTGACTTTTACCGATTGTATGATTCTGTTATGTATTCATAGATATTTTCTTTTGGCACTGTTGGTTGGCATCTTAAAATTTTTAATGCAACTGGGACTGGTCAAATTTCATTAATACAATTTTACTCTTGTTACATCATAAAATGAGCCCATTTCATGATTGTATTGCACTTGGGCAATCGCTTATTTCAACAGTATTGCCTCGATCAGTTACAAAAGTACAATTGTCTATCTATGATTACCTGCTCTCACGGCAGCCTCCAGGGTGGGGGTGGGTACTGCCAAAAGGTGTCTTTGCAAGTATACGTTACCCAGTGACCCGCAGAATGTGTCCACCGCCATCTTTTCCCTCATTCGATCGGACAACTCCTCGAACGCAATGCTCGTAAGTCTTTCTATGCGAGTAGCATGCTCGAACAACGTAGTGTGTGCTTCCTTCCTCAGGCCCTGCAGCTCCGACCTTGCCTTCTTGGGGGTCATGCCGAACCTTGTCCGGAGGGTGTTGAACACCGCCTGTAGTGTGTGCCCATACCCACATTCCTTGGCCTGCTCTTTCAGCCTTCCTCGAATGTGTAATAGGGCGGATCTGGCTCCTCAGTCATTGGCGACGGCCACATCATTGAACTGCCTTATGAAGGCCTCCACATCACCGTTCCCATCGTACTCAGGAGCCTTGAATGTCTCTCTGGGTACCGGTGGTTCCAGATTCCTTTGTGCCTCTTGGTTCACAATCATCCTCTCTAACGCATTCGTTAATCGCTCTAGACCCTCTAGTCCTTCCCTTTGGGGGAATCCCGGTCGTTCCACGCTACGAGTGCGTCTTGCCATGATTGTGCCTTGCTAGTTATCTTTGTGGATTGATTAGATCTCACCGCTGCCACCAGTATAAAGGTCTGGCCCCGGTAGCTGAGCCAGCTTTACTTCTCTAGCAAGGCAGTGCAGCCTGAACGCTGGGCCTTCCTCTCGTCGGCCTGCGTGACACACCTAGTGGTCTGATCAGGCCGCGGCTGGTTGCCCTCAATTCAGACTCACTTAGAGCGCTAGCACGGCCTGCTCTCTGAGACCCTATCTTGGCTAATCTAGGTCCCGGCTAGCTTACTGGAGGGCCTGATCTCCAATGCTATTGCATTTCTGATCAGGTCCGATCGTAATGCAGCCAACCCCTAGCCTTCCTTAGGTGTCTCTCCGAAGCAGTTCGGGCTTGAAGCCAGATCATTTCTGGCAGAAAGATCCTCATGAAGCCAACCAGGCAGGCATCAAACGTAGGCAGTTCGTAAGAATAAGTATAGTATATTTAATGTATATCAGCACATGTAAAACTTCGTCTTGACAGTATCGAATCCGTAAGCATAATCCCAAGGAGTTGGCCTATGCCTTCTCCTTTTATACTATTTACTCCGCCCACAATTATATAACAGCCATTGTATTGGGTCAGGACTGTGAGGCAGGCCCAGACAATAGGTATAAGGGTGTACCAGCAGGCCTGCGAAGCAGGCCCAAAAATGCAGTGTTACGTAATAGGTTTACCAGAGGATTATGTAACTGGGTAACGAAATACACATAAAGTTAACTAGAAACAACGTAAGCACAAACACAAAGAATAAAATATGGCTAAATTGTCTCGTCCTCCACAATATAACTGATTTACTCTTTTATATTATGTCATTTTGTCATATAACTGATTTACACATTAATATTATGTAATTTTGTCATATAACTGATTTACATGTTTGTATTATGTCATTTTGTGATATAACTGTTTTACACGTTTATATTATATCATTTTGTCATATAACTGATTTACATGTTTATATTATATCATCTTGTTATATAACAGATTTATACTTTTTATGTTATGTCATTTTGTCATATAACTGATTTACATGTTTACATTATGTCATTTTGTCATATAACTGACTTACCCTTTTTATATTATTTCACTTTGTTATATAACTGATTTATACTTTTTATTTTATGTCATTTCGTCATATAACTGATTTACACTTTTATATTATTTCATTTTGTCATATAACTGACTTACCCTTTTTATATTATTTCACTTTGTTATATAACTGACTTACATTTTTAATGTTGTGTCATTTTGTTATATAAGTGCTTTACACTTTTATATTATGTCATTTTGTCATCTAACTGATTCACACGTTTATATTATATCAATTTGTTATATAACTGATTTACACTTTTTATATTATATCATTTTGTTCTATAACTGATTTACACTTTTTATATTATATGATTTTGTCATATAACTGATTTACACGTTTATATTATTTCGTTTTGTCATTTAACTGATTTACCCTTTTATATTATGTAATTTTGCCATATAACTGATTGACACATTTATATTATATCATTTTGTCATATAACTGATTCACCCTTTTATATTATGTAATTTTGTGATAAAACTGACTAGCTGCATTACCCGTGTTCGAGAACAGATTTACGTGAAGCAATAGTTTTTTGAGAGTTGTCTTTCATACTGTAAAACAACTCCAAATATGCAATTTACTGAAATTTTTGTGCTGATCAGTCTGCATACACCTATGCAGTCATACATATCAATAATGTTGAAGAGACCAATGGAAATATTCAATGTGTTTTACAGCTAGTCTACAATGCATCAGTCTTGAACCGCTCAAATCGGAATCGCCCTAATTTTGTACACAGAACTGATAATGAAATTGACATTGCTAGGCAAACTGAAATTCTTCAAACTGGCAATATTGAAAAGTTTCCCAAATTTTAAGAAGTTCTAGAAAACATTTTGCTATTGCACTGCTAAGTAGTCGCCAGCATTTATTGCATTGAGACTTCTACATGCTTTAAATACTAATCATGATTCACCAGTTCTTCGTCCATAGCCTGTGTTTTGACATGGTATATCCAAACTGTGCAGCAGTAATGTGGTTGTTGATAAAATTTATTATCAATAAAATCTACTATGTGAGCTACATATATAGCCTCTCGTCTTTCCAACGTAAGGCAAAACACCTGAAGCATCTTTGGACATTCGTCCCATAAAAAAATTTGGCCCTACACCGTGTTGCAGGATTGTAGTCAAGTGCAAAGTTTTCTGCCCATAGACTGCACATGGTAGCAGCTGCTGTAGTTACTGCATTTTGCTGTTGTCGCTGTTTCATCTGCTCTGAAATTTCAGCTCGCCGAGCAGCTGTTGTAGCTAGTGCATCATGTTCTTGTTGCCGCTGCATCTGCTCAGAGGTTTCTGCACGTCTAGCCGATGTAGCGGCTGCTCTGAGCCATTTGAGTTGCTGCTAGGTTAGCTCTGCAGTCTCTGCACTTCTAGCAGCTGCAGCTTCTATTCTGGCCTGCTCTCGATATACCTGTGTTTGTTCAGCGGTTTCTGCTCTTCTAGCAACTGCTATTCTGCTTCGTTGTAGGCATAGCTGTGTTTGCTCTGCAGTTTCTGCACTTTTAACAGCTGCAGTAGCTGTTCTGTTTTGTTGTGGGCGTAGCTGTGTTTGCTCTGCAGTTTCTGCTCGTCTAGCCGCTGCTTTGCGAATTCGGTCTCTTTCTCTACGGGAATCAATTTGTTTTTGTGTTTGGGCAGTAGGCATTTTGGGAGGTATTGTACTGCTTCAAGCATTTCTAAAAGTGAATGAGATGGTGTGCTTTTTTGTAATATACGCTGCTCGCTTTCTTCTCACCGTCGCCTATCGCAACGCTCAAAGTGCCCATGCAAGTTCTGTAGTAGCTGTAGTTCTGTAGTACTCAAAGCTGAAAAAAATCAAAGGTAACTTAGAAGGAAATTAACAAGTTTACTATCACAAACGGTGGCAAATCTAACGTTTTCAACTCTTTCACTTAAGTATACTCGTTCATGCGTTTTCTATAGTCGACTGCCGTAGACACATTTTCATGACTTTCCCAGCAATTGCTAGTAACTGAATTTTATTATTCGTTGATAACATAACCAACGATCTTTAAGACTTTTATGGTAGTGACAGTGTTGACCAAAGATTTTGCTACAAATTTAGCCTAAAATTTAATTTTAAATTTTTGTTTGAAGATTTCCAACTTAACCCTTTCGGGTGCATGCGCTGCTATAGCGACTTTGAGTATATTCCTTTCAAGTTCATCGGCCGGTTTTTAGGGTTTGCGTATTTGCGTTACTCATCCATCTATATTTAGAGCCTGCTTATAGTAACACTCTATCTACAAAGCTAAGCATGACCTTTAGACATGTTTGCAGACATTGGACTGGTCAAACAGCTATAATCAAATGAAAAAATTTCGAGTAATTTGCGTTCAAAGTTCAACATCTCGATCAGTTAGTAACAATGCGTAGTAGCTAGTAGTGGATGCGTATACGCTTAACTCAGCAATAGAAATGACAGACTTCCAGTGGAGTGGTGACGAAGATAAGTTAACAGCTATGGAAGAGACTGTAGATTGCATTTTATACACAGTATGTTTTAAATGCTTGTTATTATATATACTTTTATACATTTATTTTCTACCCTTATTAGTCAAATATGTTAGTAGAACATGAATTTTAATAAAACCGCCATTTCAAACTACTTTCAATATTGATTCTTTTTAATTTTTACAATAAAGATAATATGATCAGATACAGAATTTTCTCTGCTTTCCAAAAAAGTATAGGTGTTTCATGTGAAAATTTGAGTGTTTCTGTGGTTAAAATGACATTTTGTTGACCCACGTCATAATCTGTAGAGCACCATGATTTTATTGTACCTGAACGCAACATTAGATTATGCAACTGTACCCAAATTGGTTAAAAAGAACAATTTTTTGTGTAAGTTATGAAAACGCAACCGAGTTAGAAATCAAATAGCTTCTTATGTTGATACATTATAGCCAATTCAGATTTTTGTGGTTACACAGATAATTAAAATGGCAATAGCAGCACTGACTCTGATGGCGATGACAGTAATGGTTTTGTAAGAATAAGGAACATTGTATAGAATCATTTTGCTTTTTAGCTTCACATCGCTTCATCAATGCACAAAGTATAGATACAACAAATTTTTTGCATAGCAGCACTTGTTAACATGTTGGCAAAATGAAATATATAACCAAAACAAACGTTCTAGATGGACTTTCAAATTGAAAAAATATTGTGTACATATGAAGCAATATCGGCAAAATGGCTGGCAGTAGGCCGATAATTAGGTTTTTACATGGATGCAAGTGAAAGGGTTATGTATTGAAAGTGTGGCAATTTATAAACAAGACAATATTGAATAAGACGCACTTACCTTTTTAATGCGAAAACTTAGAGAGATTTGCGTTTTTTTCCAATGGCCGCAAAAAACAAACGTTTATGGGACCTTCTCGGCACACATTAGAGGTAAATATTTTTTGCGTGTAAATAACTACTCATTAATTTATTTTATTTAATGAATAGTGCATTTGTATAGTTGTATAGGCACCTTTGTTTAGGAAGGTCAAGGTCGATCATGGCGACGGGTTTAAATTTTTATCGCCAATATCGTTTTTTAAAATATAAGTACGTTTTTCTATAAATGCCGGCTGCGGGCATTGAAATGATTGACGATAATATAGATGATATCAAAAAAAAATCTACGAGCACAAAGTTTTATGCGGTAGCCAACGGTCACAAGCCTGGTATTTATGACAATTGGAACTTAGCTGAAAAGCAAGTCTACCGCTATAGTGGACAGTGCTTCAAAGGCTTTTCTACTTTACCTAAAGCCGAGGAATTTATGCTAGCCAAATCAAAAATTAACCCTCCCACCTGCTATATTAAGGACGATTCTATTCTCAATCTCAACTCTACAATGAACAGCTTCAGCTTAACAGATAGTCCCACTACTACAAAATTTACTGATGCTAACTCCTGTAGTAACTGCTCAAAGCTGGAAAAGGTCATCAGTCAGCTGACAGATAGAATCTGTAAAGTAGAAAATCAGCTGCCACCACGAAACAATATTCTACCGTCATCTACGTTTACAAAACTAGAAGAGCTTGAAGCCAAAATAACCTCTTTAACATTTCAACTAACTGGGATAAAAAAACCAAATCAAACTTATGCCAATGTTTGCACCACGCAAAACGAACATCCGAATCCTAACACTCACACACAACCATTTGCACTCCAATATCCGCTAATCAACAGGAATACTAATAGCAATAGATATCCTGTAGTAAACTCTACAACTGTCCCTGCTACTACTACATCTCAAACCAGCAGAAACAACGCTAGTCAACTCAAATCAAGTAAAACATCTAAAGTATTTCAACCTGAAAATTGTATTGTCATAAGTCCCAGTGAAGAAAACATCGACAAAAATCTGTTCAAACACACCAATCAAGACGCGATACGGCGTACGTTATCTGTTAACCATGGTCCTCTGATAATAGACATGGTCAACAAATACAAATTTCACTCGTCCAATCCGAGATTTATAGTACAACTTGATTCTGCAGAGATAGCAGCTAAGATCACCAGAGACTGGAAAACCGATAGTTTTGGTGGCTCTGTTATTAGAATGACTATCGACCCCAAAGACTCATTGGAACATATTGGTATGGTAAAAGGTGTTCCTAGGGATATACCTGACTCAGAAATATTCGATGCTATACAAAATAAATATTCCGGTGCCTCATTTTCTAGGCTAAGCAGGGTGGTGGTGTTTTGACCTATGTTCACTCATCTATTGACTTCATCTCGCTACCTGATCTTGACAACATTCTATCTGAATCTATTACTATAAAAATCTCTCAACCATACTCGAAATCATTTCTCACCTCAGTTGTTTACCGGCCTCCCAATTCTCCTGGTACATGGTCAGACACATTTGAAAATTATATTGTAAAGACATCTGTCATGAACTTATCATCTTAGGTGACCTTCATATAAATCTAAATGCTCCCAATATCAAATGTAATAATATTTTAAAACAACTAGCTCTGGTTCAGTTAGTCAAACAAAATACTCGAGTCCAAAAAAAATCTCAATCACTTATTGACCACATATACACAACAAAACCAGATAACGTTCATCAATCAGGTGTACTCAAAACTGGTATGAGTGATCATTATCTAATCTTTGCATCTCGTAAGTTGGGCATCTCAACTACAGGACTTAAAACACGTCAAAGACTAACTTACTTTGACTGGAAAAGCTTTTCAGTTCAAGCTTTTTAAGAAGAATTAAAAGAAGCTGACTGGCTAACTCTTTACCAATCACCTTCCGTTGAGACTATGCTTAACTCATTTACTTCTAAACTAAACTCAATTATCTTGCATCACTTAAAAACCAAGACCAGATTTGTCAAGTCCTCAACTCTTCCTCCCTGGTTGGACAGTGAAATTCTGAAAAATATGGAAAAGAGAGATAAACTTAAAAGCCAGCAGTTATGCAACGAATATAAAACACAGAGAAATTACACGACAAATCTAATACATAAAAAGAAGAAACTTTATATTTCTAACCTAATTTCAGAGTCAAATGATAAGCAAACCAAGAAGCTGTGGCAAGTTATGCGCAACACTAACAAAAACAACACTAATCCAGATATGTCGTCAGAAGCTGAATGCTCATGCACGCTGAATGCACCACGGAACGCTCATTGGGTAATGCATTTAACAAACATTTTGTCAACACTTCTAGAAATTTAAGTATCAAAAACGAACGCAGTTGGACTCCTAATTCGCATAGCTATTCACATGCTTCAGATACTATTTCACCTATACATACAACCGACGTAGTAAACATACTGCATCATATTCGTTCAGACAAAGCTACAGGTATTGACAATATCTCAATTCGAATTCTTCGCATATCACTGCCATTCATAATCATCCCTCTCACAGATATCATTAATAGAGCTATTAAGGAAGTAACTTTCCCTGAACTATGGAAAACTGCTATAGTTACCCCACTACCAAAGGGTGGAGATAAAAATAATTTATCTAATTATAGACCCATATCTGCGCTTCCTATACTTTCTAAAATTTATGAAAGACATATACTTACCGCGCTTCAAATACACTTAGATAGTAACAAAACTATAAGCAGCTCACAGTCAGGATTTAGAAAAAAACCACTCCTGCATCACTACCATTCATCATCTTTACTCCACTTGGTCAAACACGGTCAAAAACAAAAATACTTTAGTCATTATTTTTCTTGACTTTCAAAAAGCTTTTGACATGGTTAATCATAATATACTTATTTCAAAATTAGTAAACATAGGAATAGCTGGTAAATTTCTTGACACCATCAGGTCATATTTGAATGGACGGCACCAATGCGTGAAAATAAAAAATATCTGCTCAGATGCTCTTCCTATAGCTACTGGCGTTCCACAAGGTTCAATTCTTTCACCCTCACTGTTTCAATTTTTTATAAATGATCTACTTGAATTACCACTCCACAGCACACTTCATGCTTATGCTGACGATACCTCATTATCTATATCCGAAACTGACCCTTCATGCTTCCAATCTAAAATAAATTCAGACCTAATACTTATCCAACAATGGTGTGTGGCAAATCAGATGCCTCTTAACATTTCAAAATCTCACTATATCTTAGTAAATGCACCATTGAATTTCCCTCTGACAATTTCTATATTTGACAGTACCCTAACAAGACAATCTACTTCTAAACTACTTGGCTTCATCATCAACGACTCTTTATCATGGCTAGACCACATCTCATTCATTTCAAATAAAATATCATCTAACCTACGTTTATTTTATAACATTCGTCATCTTATGAACTTTGATACTGCCAGACTATATTACTATAATTTTATCCATTCCTATCTTATATATGGCTTGCATGTGTTTTACCCTACAACACCTTTAAAATATACCCACACACTATTTATTTTACAAAGAAAAGCTTTACGACTTATATGCAAAGACCTAAACATACCCCATAAAAACCATCACTTACCATCTACCAACTTAATAACAAGTACTACCGGTGTTCTTCCCTTACCTAAGCTATCACATTACTTCACCTGCCTCACTGCTCATTCAATACTCCACGATAACTGCCCTAAATATCTCAGCTATAGCTTTCAAACCGTAAACCATAGTCACAAAACCAGAAACAGATTCAAATTACCTAGTGCCAAAAACCACAACAAACTCAACAGTAACCTGCTAAATTCATTTAATAATCTCTGCACTCATTTAAGAACTCTTCCTCTGCAATCTTTTAAAACAAAACTCAAACTACACCTACTATTCTCTGACTAATAATACCATTCACCATATAGCCTTACCTATTTTAACCATTTTATATTACACTTTGTTTTCATAACTAGAAAACTGTTGTCATATATATGTATACTATTTTTACTGAGCTGTTATTTGTCCACTTTTTGTTTAAACAATACTCATATCAATCCTCAAGCTTGCGTTCTACATATTTTATGCATTCAGTTCTAATATTATTATATTAGTTAGACTATTCACTAGTTTTTTAGTTAGACAATAGTTTCTTTGCGGTCCTTTTTATTTTTTTTGTTGTACACCGCTTTTTGGTTAGTTTACTTGCCGTGGTACCTTGTGGAAAACATATTGTAAAATATGACTTTTGATTACCACAATAAAGACTGCTCATATATATAGGCCGCAGAACTCTGGGCGAAGCTTTTTAACGCACAGCAACTTTGCTGTTCAAAACGGGACAGTGTCGTTGGGCACGGCAAAAATGCGCGCTAACCAGAGATCACGTGATAGGTCAATAGTTATTTTATTTCAGTAGGTAGTTGATTGCATAACTAGTATTCAGAAGTTATCGGTAACTCGATATATCGAACAGACAACTCCCAAAGATATGATACTAACATATCAGTATTTATCGTCCATCCTAGCAGAGGCCTGTATTAACTGGAGTTTCCTGTTAATGTGCCCTAGCGGTGAAAGAAAAACCACAGAATAGTCGCACCTTATATTAGTCAGAGAGCAGGATAACCCTATCTGTCATAAAAATAATTTCTACAATTTATTACTTTTCCCAACTTATGCAGTTTGATGCATGCAAAAGATTCTTCAATATCTATATACCCTAGGACACTTATGTATTCGCGGCATCTAACTTTCGCGTTTTCGCGGTGTCATCCTCTCGCGAAAGTTTCATGTGCGAAACTAAACTATCATAACAAACTAGCGAAAAAGCGAAACTAAATAGCTTTGTTCGTTGGTACAGTAGAATGGAATTTTATAACAACATTTATTTTAACGTTTTTAACGACCACCATAGCATCGTTAAAATATAAACCAACAAAATAATTTGACTGCCAAAATTTTATTACGTTATTATTTTGCAATTAATTATGATTATTCTCCCATTAAGAATGATTTATAATGATAGGAATTTGATGTCAATGCACATGAATTAGTAGCGCTATCGTTTGCTGGGGACATCAATCAATGCAGCGAGCACCGTGTGTTGAAAGGAAATAAGACACACTGACACTCGCAGTACTACACAAGCAGCATGGCTCTGAAAAGGTTTGGATTCACCACTGACACCTCTTCAATAACTTGTCATTTTTTGAGATTTGTTTTGTTTTAAGTGATGTGACTGCCGAGACGTTTTTAAATTAAAATAGGGAAAACATGACCGCAGTTAAAACGCTCAGAAAAAAGACATCTTTTTTCTTTTGAGCGTTTTAACCAAGATCAATTTTGCGGATTTTATTTTAAGTTCATTCGGAGGCTTTTACGCTTTAGATGGGACATGGCCAAGCGGGTGTTTGATAAAACTTAATCTTCTGCAAACCTTTATAAAAGTCGTTAACAAAAATATTTTGCCTCTGATGATGATAATAATGATGCCTAAGAACTACTAGAAGTTGATGTTTGTCTCTATGGCTTGGAATGAAGTGATATTCTACAGCGATAAAAATGGCCGTTGGGCAAATAACTTTTCGAATAAATGATGTTGAGGTCGAGTTATCTGAAGGAATTTATCATCGCGTTGAAACTGACCAAACAAATCCATTTGAGTTGACCTTGTGTTTGAGATGAAATGTTACATTTTATCTGAGGGCGAGTTATCCGAGTTGGACTGTACTTACCGTAAAAAAATTCCCAAAAAGATGGGGCGGCTCAGCCGGCCAGTGAAAACGGGTCTGTTGATAGTCCAAGAAACAAATGGCAGCAAGCGATCAAATTGCATTATCGACCTTGACCACACCATTCTACCTGCGGTTCACAATTACAAACTAGTCGCAAATTTAATTTTTTTTTCGGTGAACTTAACCTGAGGAATCTAATTATGTTTGTTCCACTGCATTTATTTTCACATCACTATATTTTCGCACTCATCAGAGCTGCGAAATTAAGTTGCTTCGAAATTTTACTCTGTGAACTACTCACGAAACTAAATACTAGCGAAATATAAGTGTCCTAGGGTATTAACTGTTTGGATGTTGTTGTATAATCAAGTTGGTGGGCCGCGGGCTACACTAACGCCCGAGGTCATGGTAGTTACAGGTAGTTACAAGAGGTTACGGGAAGGTACGAGAGGTTACGGGAAGGTACGAGAAGTCAGGGTTAGTATAAAGGCGTCGGGAGATTGAGAGAGCTTTCTTCTTTGCTTCAACCACATGTGAGTACACACGTTTATATAACATGGCGCAGTTGACGAAGCTCTGATTTTTTTTCTTTTTTGTTATCATTAGCGATAATTTTTCTGGTTGCGGGGTAAGTTAAAACGGTTGAATAGACCCTTTCACGGGCGTGCAGGTGAGGTAACATGAGGTAGGGTAGTGTTGTGAGGTGTAGTAGCGGTGAAGTAGCGGTGTTGGTGAGGTGTAATTATTTATTACATATTCGGAGGTGGGAGTTACACTAATTATACGAGTGGGGTAGAGTGTATTCGTGGCGAGGGAGATATTGTATCGGGTAGAGATGGAGAGTGGGTTTCCGAAGCTGGTGTTTGGAGAGCACGGTGATGGGTCGTGGGAGAGATTCATAGAGGAGATGAATTTATGCATTGAGAGTGCTGTTGAGAGAAGAGGTTACGAAGGTGAAGGTGGCGATAGACGCCCTATTATGAGAGGTAGAGGTAGGTTAGTGCCACTATTGAGAGCTATTGGGCACAGTGGTAGAGAAGTATTGAGGGGTGCAGTGTTTGACGTAGATGGCGTAAATTCTACTTATGAAGGGGCAGTGGAGGTTATACAAGATTATTATGGTAGACAGGAGAGTATGTTCGTAAAGGGGCATAAGCTCCTTACGGCTAGGCAGACACTTGGGGAAAGTGATAGAGAGTTTTTACAATGGGTAGAGAGTTTGAGCAGATATGCAGAGGTGACTAACGATAATGATAGGGTAAGGTTTGCCCTTATTGTGGCGGTTAACGGGTTGAGAGATAGAGAAGTAAGCAGAGAGTTAATGAAGAATGCCAATCTTACTTGGGCGTTATTGCAGGAGGCATTGAGGGTTCGTGAAATGGCCAACAGCTATGATAGATTTTTGAGAAATGAGGGTAGAAGTACTGATTTAAAGAGTGAGGTTAAGAGAGAAGTAGCAAAGGTATCAGAGTTTGATAGCCGAGCGCAGTACAGGAGTAATGATAGAGATAGAAGTTATGATTCAGCAGGCAGATCTTCCCCTAGGGGTAGCCCTAGGAGTAGTAGAGAGTATTATGGTAGTGAAGAGCAAGATACTAGTAGATATGGGACAAGAGGCCGGGAGTATAACAAGGACAGTGACAGTAGAAAGTATAGAGATAATAGCAGGGAGAGGCATGTCTCTAGATATAGAGCAGGCAGTAGAGAAGGCAGTGAAGGTAGAGTATGCTACAATTGCAAATGTAGTGGGCATGAGATGAGGAGTTGTCCCTCCATTAAATGTTTTTGTTGTGGACAGCGAGGACATGTATCCCATTATTGTAGGGATAGGAGAGAAGTAGGTTATGACGGGCGAGGTAGTAGTAGGAGGTCAGGAGGTAGTCGAGATAATAGCTACGAGCGGTATGGTAGCAGGGACAGTAGTGGGGAGAGGTACAGGGGCCGAGAAAGCCCCCGCGAAATTAGAGGCAAATTTGGCAGGTACAGGGACAACAGTATAGATAGGTTTGAGGGGGATAAGTATAAGGAGAGGTACCAAGATGGTAGTAAGGGCAGAAGTGTTAGGTTCTCTGGTTCTAGGGATAAGTATGAGGATGACAGTTGACTAGGAAGGAGAATTGTAGAGGTTTTGAAGGTCAATGGGAAGAACGTTGAATTTACGTTTGATACTGGAGCAGAGGTGTCGACTGTAACCGAGGGGATGGCCGAAAGGCTGAACCTACGGCTAGAGGAGCCATCTACTGTCTTGGCGGGAATAGATGGTCGTAAGCTAAGAGTAGTCGGTAAAGCAGGTGTTCAGTTGGAAAGTAAATATAGATTTATGGAGACAGAGGTATACGTGGTGAAAGGATTGAGAACAAACTTCTTGGGCATAACTGAGTTAAGGCAGCTTAAATTATTTGCTGTTGTAAATGCGGTATGCGAAAGTAAGTTTGAGGCTGTTAAGGAGTGTAGAAGTATTAAGCCAGTTAAGCCGTTTTCGTCAAGAACCATTATTGCTGGGTCAAGTTATGTTTCAGATGATGTCGAGTTGCAAAACCTGACAAATAAGTCTGACAGAGAGAGCGAAGTTAAGAGAGGTCACACAGGTCAAGATTGGTGGACTTGCAAAACCAAGGAAGTGAAGAGTAGCGAATACGTGGAAATTGGTAGCCAACAGGGAACAGCCCAAGGCACCAGAGATGTGCAAGTGTCTATGGGGTGTGATAGAGAACAGAGTCACGATGAGGTAAGGGAAGGTGCTGAGAAAGTAGCTAAACCAGTGTCTGTAATGGAAAAGGTTTGCTCTTTTTTAGCCGAGATATCCAGCAATGGAATGTTAGACAGAGAAGGTCATGAGAAAAAGGTAGCGGAGATTGAAAGAGAGGAAAGGGAGGTGCGGAGGAAGTCGAAAGAGAAATTAGCTAAGCTGAAAGCCAAACGGGAGGCAGCAGTCATGGAGTTGGAAAATGTCAAGGCATTCAGGGTAGTGGTGCAGGAGTTAGCCGAGGTTCAGAGGAGAATTGCTAGTAGCAGACCTGCACTGGCTGCAGGTGAGGTCGAGCTAGATAGGTCTGGGCCTATGCCAACTCCCAGCTCTGTGGTGCCATCCCCTGTGCAGCCAGTTACGGCCCAGGTGGAGACCTCCCACAGGAAGCCTGTTGAGCCTGCCTCTTACTGGGGAGAGCGAGGTAAAGACGGAAGAGACGGAGATGAGGTTGAGGAGTCATTACTGACCCAACCAAAAGACTCCGGGCTTGTCAGGGTTGGTGGAAGTAGTGTTGGAGATGTTGGTGGAAGGAGTGTTGGTAGTGACAGTGGTCACGGTAAAAGTATTGGTAGCGGCGGAGGTCAGGGTGATGGAAAAGCCAGTGCAGACTGGCAATGGAGCTGGCAGTAGCGAGAAGAGTACACTGATTTATACAACAGTGAGAGTGGAGGATCAGGAGAGTGAGGAGAGCAGTGCGGCCGAGTACGACGGCAGCCCCGGGTTGCTCGAGAGCGATGGTACACAGGATGTGTTGATGGACGAAGACCTGGGTTAAAGCGTAAGGTAAACTTCACCAGCAAGGTGAGTCGGTGAATGAGTTCCAATGTATTTCTGGAAGGTTAATGGCCCATACAAAAAAGGAAAAGGGCATGTTGTATAATCGAGTTGGTGGGCCGCGGGTTACACTAATGCCCGAGGTCATGGTAGTTACAGGTAGTTACGAGAGGTTATGGGAAGGTACGAGAGGTTACGGGAAGGTACGAGAAGTCAGGGTTAGTATAAAGGCATCGGGAGATTGAGAGAGCTTTCTTCTTTGCTTCAACCACATGTGAGTACGCACGTTTATATAACAGATGTTGCACTCTGTAATGTCGTTTTTTATAAACTTTCATGTTTAAATTACATACTCATGAAATGGCGGAGGTGTAATAAACAAGTCAATCACTGTTGCCATTGTGACAAGGAATTTTGCAGACTGTGATTGGATAATTGGAACAAAACGTCATAACCCGCCAGATTGCTTAATAATGTCGGCCCGAACTAGTAGCTTGTGCCGCGTGCCTGAGCTACTAACCTCAAGTGATTTAGCAGTTCTATCACCTCAAAAGATAAAAACGGTAACTGAACTTGTTGACCATTATAAGTTCAACTATTTGGAACCATTTACAACTATAAGGTAAACAAAACTAATTGTTTTCGTGATCAAACCGAAGACCTCTTTCATTCACCACAATAGCCATTAATTCATTGAAGATTAAATCAGCCGTCAGCGTTAAGAGTAGCAGTGAAAATTTAAAATCTATCTAAATTGATTACTACAGCTAGCTATTATGGATTACATAATTCATTATAATCAAGTTCTACATTCTAATAAGTCTTACTAACAGAAAAGAGCTGACAGTCTAAAGTTTTTTATGAGATGTAGAGCACCATCTACAAAATGTCAGAAAGGTCTGTAGCAAACCTATTAAAGTTGTTATGTTATAGTTTCATGCAGAACTTATACTGTATTATTGTGTTATTACATTATGTTCTGGTGTATTGTATTATAATAACTGTATTATGTTGTATTGAACTGTGTTGCATTAAATTGTTTCATAGGATCTATGTTTTGCATTATGTTGTGCGATGTGATATATCACTACATCTTTCATTGTATTTTAATCTATTGAGTTATAATGTATTATTATAGTGGTCACATATCAATTATTACCTTACAGAAGTATGCGATGTTTGAGTTGACTAAATATTGTTGTGGCAAGAGCTGAAAGGTGTACATTTATTCCTTTCATGTAGGGCTATGCACATTGCCTACACATAAAAATCAGTCTTGTACCTCTTCCTATTTTTAAGCTTTAAATTTATACCCACATGATTTGATAGATCGTTTTCTCTGCTAGGTTATGATAGATAAATATTGCACCATAAACGTACATAAATTTTGTATTTTAAACTCATTGTATGCAATGGATGTGATTCTTTACTTTGTAGTCAGCCGCCAGAGACTCAATATGACAGACTTTCCTTGTCATCATCTTATTCACTGGTCTGTCAGGAGCCCTCTTCATACTCTTTACAATGGAACCTGTACAGCTACTGATTGACAGGCTATACTGTATACCTCATTTGGTACACTGGTTGTGACGCAGACTAATTAACGAATTTAATGTTTAATATTTTAAATGAAATTACTATATTGCTGGGCGACATGTGACAAGCATAAAGTATTTATTATTCTTCGCTTAGTACTTTCTGTTGGTATACCTACATGTTATTGAATTATGGACGGTTGGGCGACAGTCAATAGGGCGACAGACACTTAGGCGACACTTTCGGTTCGAAAGGCGACAACTTCAGACGGAAGGGCGACACAGCGGACAAACAGGCGACAATTCTGGACATTGAGGCGACAATTCTGAGGGCAGGATTAATTCAAAATATTAAGTCCTGCTATGGCCTGTTATGTTGTTGTGAATTAGTAGTGAACACTAACAAGACACCAACTTTATTGATGCCCAGATCGGAAATCTTGCATTAGCATACTTTGTACGCATTGCTCCACCTTATTTCCTTGGCATCTATTACCTGCTTATATCCTCATTAATCTGATTACATTATTCTTTTACACACAGTAGAGTTTCATATTGTACTAATGAATGTACCAAATATTTATTTAATTGAGATAGTTGTTATTTTAAAAAACTGCTGAGATTAATCTGTCTTTAATCGCCCAACTATTCTTCTGTTCATCCTTTTCCACAAATTTAACTTTAGAGTCTGTCAACACGCTCAGAAGTCATTTAGCCAGTCACTATTTTCGTTTTCACTTCCTTCCTTGAATGCTTGGAAAAACTGGCAAGTTGCTTATCAGTGTGGCAAGAGTCGGAGATTCCTTACCACCTAATTTATGACATCATAGAAGTACCAACTTTTTCAACCCCTTTGAAGCGATGCATTCTTAAGTCACTAGCATACCGCTGTTGATGAGTCATTATACTACCTTTGGCTCATGTATCATGTATTAGGACCCTCAGTAGTAGCTTTCAAATTAATGTATATTCTTGTTCTAATTGCAGTATGCAAATAAATACATACATGTGAGTTTAGCTTTATACATTTTAATAAATTTGCTTTTTGCTATATTTATACAAATAGTAAAGCTGATTTTTATCATATATAACTTCAAAAATACGTATATCAAGTTTGCAGCATTTTTTTCACAATGACTTTATACTGATTGATACTATGTAGATAAACCCATCTAGCGATAGAACTTCTCTTTCCTATCTAGAATGACGAGATCAGGTTCACGGTTATAAATTGGCAACTGAATATTACTTTCTACTAATTCTAAAACTTACATGAAAAGATAATTTGAATTACAGGAGTATAATTGTACACAGTGACTCGCAGGTGCTCGAATGCACTTGCACTTCCTATCATACACAAAAATAATTGCAGGAAATTCCCTACACCACTATTTAATAAAGTTGTTATTAAAGTTCAAGCCAATGGCTGTCTATGTAATATCTTCCCATCTTTTTTGAAATCCGTCCTTTGTTAAAATAGTCGCATATAAAAAAGATTCATAGTGCGTGTTAAAATGCAAAATATAGCATATGATGTGGTACATGGCAGCATTAACCTGCAACTGAGTATATATCACAAAGGTCTTTGAGGTGTTGATCACTCCTCATTGTCTCAAACTACAGGTTGTGTATGCCATCGGGATCTGTGACAAGGGTAATTCGGTCAAATATCTCAAGTGACTCTAGGGTAACATGGCATCAGGACCAGTTGATTTCTATGCTTTGAAATGGATCATTTCTCCATAAGCTTTATGTGATGCTGTTTAGTCTTCTTGCAACAAACTGCAGAAGTTAGTAGAATATGGATATATCTTAGACACCTGTCAGAAAAAGCCTTCACTCTTCATACTCAAATAAAATCTCAACAAACATAGATCAGTGTGAACTGCAATTTAGCCTATTGAGTCTTCATTATAATGACATTGAATTATTTTCATAATTGTAAAGAAACAAGGATAAGGAAATCATTATTTCCACAAGTAAATGAGAAATTACAATAATAGGGAATTGTCTTTTCATCTCACACAAAGAGCAAACTCTTCTCCCAGCTACTGTGAATTTTGACAATCGAAACCATAAAACTATTTCTTCTCGAGGTAAGATAACTCTAAGGTTTCAACAATCAGAGAAGGGATAACTCTAAAGTTTCAATAACCAGAGACAAGATTGTCGGCAATTCAGCCGAAAACGTGACTTTTCGAACAGTTTTGAACAAACATGCTGATACAAAAACAAGTTTTGGTGTTTTAATTGAATAAGCTAGATGCATTTTTAAAAAAAACTTTAATATTTTGTTAATTGTCTGGGCTAGCATAATCAGAGAAATCCCAATCCCACCAATGGCGTTTAAAAATGCATGTTGCAATTTCGATTTATAAAAAGGTCTGCAAAAAAAACAATAACACTTTCAAGGCTACGTTTCAAAATTATACATAAGCATAGCACACAAGGACAGCATCTCATAGTTTGTCAGTACATTATTACCTTGCCTTCAACCAAACAGCAAACCAATTTGTCGCCTTTGAGTCTAGAATTGTCGCCAGTTTGTCTGCCGTGTCGCCTTTCCGTCTGAAGTTGTCGCCTTTCAAACCAAAAGTGTCGCCTAAGTGTCTGTCGCCCTAGTGACTGTCGCCCAAAAGTCCAGTTACCCATGTTATTTTATTTAACTGACATTTTCATGCGAAATTCCTTGCTTAGTTTTAGTTATGTTGTACAGGTAGCGTGCTAAAACAATGTTGGTGCAGTATGTTGGATGACAACTAACTTTATGGATGGTTAATTAATATCATAGTACTTTGTATGTGTATTTTGATACATTGTATGATTATTATATGGCATGTTTACCAAGGTAAACAGCCTGTTTATCATGATACATCGAAAACTCTCAATCGATTCTAAAAAGCATATTGCAATGTATTTAATAAAACTATTAAATAGAATCTTAAAGCTCATCATCACTGTCTATATGATTACCATCTTCAACCTCGTCGTTCCTTTCATTGCTGCAGTTTACACAGCCACATAGACTTAAGCAAACTAAAGATGCAGTTTTGCATCATCATCAGTTTTCACAGCTACTCTTTTTGCATGAGCAACTAGTCCAATGGACAAATTGCCTGGGAATTATAGTTCTGTGTCCATCACTAAATCACTGCACAAAAATCTCATCATCGTCCTTTCTCCAGCCATGATTTGTGGTATCAGGCGGCGTGATTAGTAGGAGACCAGATCATGGGTGGATCATCAAATTCAAACGAACAAAACAATCAGATACAATGGAATATTTAATCACATCTAAAATCTGGTCCGTGATGACATCTGTTAGTTGCTTAGAATTTATTATCAGTCAATAGAGATTGAATCATCATATTAATATGAACATCGTTATTGATATTTAATGACAAAGAACTAATGGCTATCGTGGTGAATGAACAAGGTCCTCGTTTGGTCAAGAAAATAATTAGTTATTTTTACCTAGCAATAGTTATAAATGGTTCCAAATGGTTGAACAACTTATAATGGTCAACACGTTCAGTTACCAATTTTATCTGTTGAGGTGATAGGACTGCTAAATCATTTGAGGTTAGTAGCTCCGGCACGCAGTGCACGCAGCTCATGCGGCTAGTTTGGGCCGCTATTACTAAGCATTCTGGCGGACTATGACGTTTTGTTCCAATTATCCAATCACAGTCTGTGAATATCCTTGTCACAATGGCAACAGTGATCGACTTGTTTATTACGCCTCCGCCATTTGATGAGTATATATGAGCAATCTTTATTGTGGTAATCAATAGTCATATTTTACAATATGTTTTCCACAAGGTACCACGGCAAGTAAACTAACTAAAAAGCGGTGTACAACAACAAAAATAAAAAGGACCGCAAAGAAACTATAGTCTAACTAAAAAACTAGTGAATAGTCTAACTAATATAATAATATTAGAACTGAATGCATAAAATATGTAGAACACAAGCTTGAGGATTGATATGAGTATTGTTTAAATAAAAGTGGACAAATAATAGCTCAGTGAAAATAGTATACAAATATATGACAAGTTTTCTAGTCATGAAAACAAAGTGTAATATGAAATGGTTAAAATAGGTAAGGCTATATGGTGAATGGTATTATTGGTCAGAGGAAAGTAGGTGTAGTTTGAGTTTTGTTTTAAAAGATTGCAGAGGAAGAGTTCTTAAATGAGTGCAGAGATTATTAAATGAATTTAGCAGGTTACTGTTGAGTTTGTTGTGGTTTATGGCACTAGGTAATTTGAATCTGTTTCTGGTTTTGTGACTATGGTTTACGGTTTGAAAGCTATAGCTGAGATATTTAGGGCAGTTATCGTGGAGTATTGAATGAGCAGCGAGGCAGGTGAAGTAATGTGATAGCTTAGGTAAGGGAAGAACACCTGTAGTGCTTGTCATTAAGTTGGTAGATGGTAAGTGATGGTTTTTATGGGGTATGTTTAGGTCTTTGCATATAAGTCGTAAAGCTTTTTTTTGTAAAATAAATAGTGTGTTGGTATATTTTACAGGTGTTGTAGGGTAAAACACATGCAGGCCATATATAAGATAGGAATGGATAAAATTATAGTAATATAGTCTGGCAGTATCAAAGTTCATAAGATGACGAATGTTATAAAATAAACGTAGGTTAGATGATATTTTATTTGAAATGAATGAGATGTGGTCTAGCCATGATAAAGAGTCGTTGATGATGAAGCCAAGTAGTTTAGAAGTAGATTGTCTTGTTAGGGTACTGTCAAATATAGAAATTGTCAGAGGGAAATTCAATGGTGCATTTACTAAGATATAGTGAGATTTTGAAATGTTAAGAGGCATCTGATTTGCCACACACCATTGTTGGATAAGTCTTAGGTCTGAATTTATTTTAGATTGGAGGCAAGAAGGGTCAGTTTCGAATATAGAGAATGCGGTATCGTCAGCATAAGCATGAGGTGTGCTCTGGAGTGGTAATTCAAGTAGATCATTTATAAAAATTTGAAACAGTGTGGGTGCAAGAATTGAACCTTGTGGAACGCCAGTAGCTATAGGAAGAGCATCTGAGCAGATATTTTTTATCTTCACGCATTGGCGCCGTCCATTCAAATATGACCTGATGGTGTCAAGAAATTTACCAGCTATTCCTATGTTTGCTAATTTTGAAATAAGTATATTATGATTAACCATGTCAAGAGCTTTTTGAAAGTCAAGAAAAATAATGACTAAAGTGTTTTTGTTTTTGACCATGTTTGACCAAGTGGAGTAAAGATGATGAATGGTAGTGATGCACGAGTGGTTTTTTCTAAATCCTGACTGTGAGCTGCTTATAGTTTTGTTACTATCTAAGTGTATTTGAAGCGCGGTAAGTATATGTCTTTCATAAATTTTAGAAAGTATAGGAAGCACAGATATGGGTCTATAAATAGATAAATTGTTTTTATCTCCACCCTCGTGTAGTGGGGTAACTATAGCAGTTTTCCATAGTTCAGGGAAAGTTACTTCCTTAATAGCTCTATTAATGATATCTGTGAGTGGGATGATTATGAATGGCAGTGATATGCGAAGAATTCGAATTGAGATATTGTCAATACCTGTAGCTTTGTTTGAACGGATATGATGCAGTATGTTTACTACGTCGGTTGTATGTATAGGTGAAATAGTATCTGAAGCATGTGAATAGCTATGCGATTTAGGAGTCCAACTGCGTTCGTTTTCGATACTTAAATTTCTAGAAATGTTGACAAAATGTTTGTTAAATGTATTACCCAATGAGCGTTCCGGGGTATCAGTTTCTGATGACATATCTGGATTAGTGTTGTTTTTGTTAGCGTTGCGCATAACTTGCCACAGCTTCTTGGTTTGCTTATCATTTTACTCTGAAATTAGGTTAGAAATATAAAGTTTCTTCTTTTTACGTATTAGATTTGTCGTGTAATTTCTCTGTGTTTTATATTCGTTGCATAACTGCTGGCTTTTAAGTTTATCTCTCTTTTCCATATTTTTCAGAATTTCACTGTCCAACCAGAGAGGAAGAGTTGAGGACTTGACAAATCTGGTCTTGGTTTTTAAGTGATGCAAGATAATCGAGTTTAGTTTAGAAGTAAATGAGTTAAGCATAGTCTCAACGGAAGGTGATTGGTAAAGAGTTAGCCAGTCAGCTTCTTTTAATTCTTCTTAAAAAGCTTGAATTGAGAAGCTTTTCCAGTCAAAGTAAGTTAATCTTTGACGTGTTTTAGCTCCTGTAGTTGAGATGCCCAACTTACGAGATGCAAAGATTAGATAATGATCACTCATACCAGTTTTGAGTACACCTGATTGATGAACGTTATCTGGTTTTGTTGTGTATATGTGGTCAATAAGTGATTGAGATTTTTTTTGGACTCGAGTGTTTTGTTTGACTAACTGAACCAGAGCTAGTTGTTTTAAAATATTATTCCATTTGATATTGGGAGCATTTAGATTTATATTAAGGTCACCTAAGATGATAAGTTCAGGACGGATGTCTTTACAATTTGCTATATAATTTTCAAATGTGTCTGACCAAGTACGAGGAGATTTGGGAGGCCGGTAAACAACTGAGGTGAGAAATGGTTTCCAGTATGGTTGAGAGATTTTAATAGTAATAGATTCAGAGAGAATGTTATCAAGATCAGGTAGCGAGATGAAGTCAATAGATGAGTGAACATAGGTCAAAACACCACCACCCTGCCTACCTATTCTATCTCTACGCTGTATTACATAATCAGGAATATATAACAAATTACTACTTATTGAGTTGCTTAACAGTGTTTCAGAAATATGAAAAATTTTAAAATTGTATTTGTTCATTAGATATCTTACATCATCCATTTTGTTAAGAAGTCCTCGTATGTTTATGTGAGCGATGGGTAATCCGACCAACTTAACGAACATTGTTGTGTCTATTGAGGTTTGTGTTGGCATAGAGATGCTCTACTCTGAAGATCATGTTTAAGTTGGAAAGTAATAGGCTATTTTTTACTGCTTGTTTTAGTTGTAGTTCATTTTTAAAAGTTATTTTCAGTGTACATAGTGGTTGCTGGTCTTTGAAAAGCCCAGAAAATGAGGCACCGGAATATTTATTTTGTATAGCATCGAATATTTCTGAGTCAGGTATATCCCTAGGAACACCTTTTACCATACCAATATGTTCCAATGAGTCTTTGGGGTCGATAGTCATTCTAATAACAGAGCCACCAAAACTATCGGTTTTCCAGTCTCTGGTGATCTTAGCTGCTATCTCTGCAGAATCAAGTTGTACTATAAATCTCGGATTGGACGAGTGAAATTTGTATTTGTTGACCATGTCTATTATCAGAGGACCATGGTTAACAGATAACGTACGCCGTATCGCGTCTTGATTGGTGTGTTTGAACAGATTTTTGTCGATGTTTTCTTCACTGGGACTTATGACAATACAATTTTCAGGTTGAAATACTTTAGATGTTTTACTTGATTTGGTGTGGAAGTGGTGTTCACTTACAGGTATTACGGTATATTTAACTGTTCTACACTTTTAAAGCTAGCACTGTATTACCATGCATTAGTACAAATGATTGGTCTACCAACCTTACATAAACTTTCAAAATTCTCAACTAACTGTTATAATATAAAAGTGTACAACTTCCTGAGTTTTTCAAATCTGGGTAGTACATCGCTCCAAACCAGCATGGTACCTGAGAAAACAGGGGTAGAAAAAAATACGAACAAACTCCTTCCTTACATATGGAAATCACTTAAAACCAAACTGAGCATTGAATTTTCATAAGTTTATTGACTGAACACTCACATATTTTAAATAAAACTATAACTAAAAATTTTGATTTTAAAAAAACCACAGAGGTTGATAGAAATGTTCCCCTTGCTGGCATATGTAAATTATCAAACAAGTTAAAAAACATTGGTAGTCAATTTGTTTCATTATCCACTGGTCTATGGAAAAGTTAAAACTAGATTATGTTGGAGCAAATGATAAATAATGAATTCAAACACACCATAACTGACATTAGCCATCACAGTCGTCGTCCTCTTGAATTTCTCTTTTGTCGTTGTCATTTTTTCCGGCTTCATTCTCACAGTGATAACATTGACAGAGCTCGATGCATTTCAGGTTCTGCTCATAGCAGCCACATCGTGCAGACTGACATTTACTAGCCTTACATGAGCAAAAGACATATTTGAGTACTTCTTTAGGGGCAATAGGATTGTCATGCCACTTGATCAAATACTGGTGGGCTTCTTTATCTCATTCTCTACCTACAGGGCTAGGTTGATCAATAAGAGGGTCAACAGATTGCTTCCACAAAGCTGCTACATAAATGGCTCTTTTAGTAGGCTGCCTCAGAGATTCTTTGCAAGGTGTCATTTGGCTGCTGGCACCTGTTGACAGAGTAAACCTCTGAAACCTCACCTCATCTATATCATTGTCCTGAAAACCATATAGCCATTTCTAAGTAACCATTTCCATAGAAAGTAAAAGCTCATCGGAGCAGTCAAATCTATCACAAATTTTGAAAGTGCATGCAAACATGCGTCTCGATCTGGTTGGTAAGCATCAATATACGTTTTTAGAAGATCATTTCTAAAAAGAAAAACACCTATCTTACTAAACTTTGAAGCTTTGTTGCAAGATATTTACTCAGTAGTATAATGGATTAAAAACATGTGCTATCAACTTTTTTAAATTCCCAGAGTATTTGAGTTAGCTTTTAGTTAGCAAAAGACAATTTGCCCTTCAATATATTTTGTAATGAAAAATTCCATTCATAAAGTTTTCAAACCTAATGAACAATCCTTACTGACGCTATGTATTGATCATGCATACCTCTTGAAATCAGGGGCATCATCATACTTATTGTGGAACTCTCTTAACTGAGTCATTGATAAGATCTGCTTCATGGTGACTAATCGATAACTGATCACTTCCTGGCAGAAGGTGGGGCTGAGTCGTGCCTCCAAGTTTTTAAAAAATAAGTAAAACATTATTGCAATTGCATATGGTACTGTTTGTCGCAATAGATGCCCATGCAACATTATGTTTAGATAGCATGTACTGTAATTCACACAAAAAGTGCTCTCTCACCAAAGAAACAATCATCAAATTTTTTATTGTTTAGAAGGACACCATTTCAGCAGAGGCCATGTTAGAATGTTTCCCAATTTCACATACAAAGCCGGGGTGAAAGTGTATTAATTGTTAGATTATGCATTGTGTTTTGCAAAAAAATAGCCACAGTTCACACAATCTATATATTGTGCAGTAAAACATATTATGGTGGATTTTACCATGCCATTTTCATGTTTTCTCACAATCCGAGTAATCACAAAGAGCGAGTTGTTATCTGAGCATACAATGTATATTTACATGATAAATATAATTGTAATAATATAACAACGTTATGCATACATTAGTATTACACAGTATAAGGATAAAGTGTCTCTCATATTTAGGGAGCTGCGCTGCTCTGCCTGCCTCCCCATCGCGTCTGTTCTTTTATCTGCTTTGTTCTTGTTGGCTCCGCCCACTTGCGGTTTCGCTTCCCACCGTATGTTTGATGGCTACGTGACCCGCGTTACTCTTGCCTTATCGCCGGCCCCGCCTCCGGGCAAGAGAGGGAGGTCTGGCCCGGCCTGTCACTTGGCTTTCACGCTGGCACCAGCTCTGCTCGCCATGCGTTTCCCTCACACTGTCCTCCCCAGGACTGGCCATGGGTGCCATCCGACCGACGCCGGAGCGAGAGGGCATTCGGGCCCAAAGCCGGTGACATCGAGCCTCCTCCTCCCATTGGGAGATCGTGTTCTCCAGGAACAGGGCATCCTGGCCTTGATGTCGGGCACTCCTATCGAGTCATTGAGCCCGGATGGCCATCCGATGCCAACAGCGACCATCCTTTTGTAACCGGTCGCAGTGGCCCTCTCGCAGTCGCCAGAGCTCTTTCTCCTTGAACCGCTTTCCCAACAGGTTTTGAAGTCGGTCTGCTCTGGTGGGAAAGGTTGGCACCGGCGGAGAGTTCTCCTTTTTTATAGGGGCGGGAAGGCCATCTGTCTGTGGATACAACCTTCTTTTCCCTAGGTGCGGGCCGCTTTAATCCTGGCTTCTCTGGTCGTGGCTTCTCCCGGGATGGTTGTTTTCTGCCTGAATAGTCGAGGCCCTGGCCGGCCTTTTGGGTGGGGTGAGTGTGGACCAACACTCCTGCATGGGCTAGTCTGCCGGGTCTGTTCACCAGGTAGATGGTGCTTCCGCATTCACAGCCTCCGGAGGTCTTCCTGTGTGACATCAGCTAGTCCCGCGACATCCAAGAATATCAAGAGTGCTTTCCAGTGCAGCCTGCACAGGACCCGCTCCATAAGCCGCTAGAACGTGGCCGATGTTGAGGTCAGACCAAATGGCAGCACTTTCAATTTCCAGAGCCCAGATCGGGTTGTGAAGGTGGACGTTTCTTGCACATCTGCGTCCAGGTGTACCTGCCAATACCCGCTCACCAGGTCGAGTGTGCTAAAATAATGGCTTCCGGAAAGAGCATCAAGGCTGTCGTTGATTCGGGGGAGGGGATAGGCGTCCTGTGTGGTCACGACATTAAGTCGCCGGTAGTCAACACAGAACCGCCATGTCCCGTCTTTTGTCTGACTAACAATACCGGGGAACTCCAAACTCTCCCGGCTGGCTCGATTAATCTCCTATCCAGCCGCTCCTGTACCTGCGACTTGGCCTTTGCCTCGCGAGGTTGAGTGATGAGAGCGCCTGGTGAGGTCAAATGGGGCGAGTACCTTCCTTGAGTGGAATGGAGTGCTCCACCTCGGAGGTATGACTCACATTCTTGTCTCCCCTGCTAAAGGTGTGCTGATAAAGCACCAGTAGCTGCCCCAGCCATGCCAGTTGGTCCGGCCTTTTGACAGTTCTTCGCGACATACATGTAGAGATCCTTCAGGTGGGCAGGCACCTTTACACCCAGCATCACTTTCACGCCTTCCAAGGCGGGCCCGGATTCAGGGGTAGGTGGTTTGTCATCCACCTGATGGTCGTCTACTCCCGTGTAGCTGCCGACGACCGACCCTGCCCGCAAGTGATAGGGTTGGTTTGTGAAGTTGAGACACCTAGCTGTCATGCCTCCCTTTGGCCCAGGTCGGTTAAAGCTGGCGGCCAGAAGCAGTCCACCGGGGCAACTCTCTATTAATGCGAGCGGACAGTGGTTTTCTGTGGTGACTCGGCAAGGCACTGTCATCTCCGTCTTGGTGGGTGCTACCACATCGCGCAATATTTGAACTTTACTCAGGAGGAACCGACCCTGTCAGTCTGTGCAGGTCAAGGGACGACCCCGCACAGTCACGAGGGGCTGCTCGAAGTTCTTTGGGCACTAGTGAGCCACCAGGAAGGGCATCCCTAAGATAGCGTCCTCGCTTATCTGACTCACTACAAAGACCTCCTCAGTCTTTATATTCCAGATTCGTACTGGCAGGCGTGCCACCCCATAGAATATCAGCCAGGTCCCATCAGCCATGAGACCTTGGTCATCACTCTCCTCCAACAAGCTCCTCGTGGCCCGAGAGAGCTTATCAAACATATGTTTGCTCAGGAGGTTTGTGGTGCACCCTGTGTCGATCAGAAACTGCGCAGGTTTTTTCTCCACATTCCCTTGAAGGAAGTAGCTCGTGGAGTGAGACTGGCTCAGTGCCCGGGCTCTGATCAGCCCGGCGCCATCACAAGTACCTCAACAGCTCCGGATACTCCTGGGCACTGGCTAGGTGAGCCCGGTCGCCTTTAAGCCAGGCTTCTCACCGGGCGAAGAGGGTCCCTTCCTTTGATCCGCCCTACAGGGGCGTCCGAGGTCCTTCAGGTGGGAACTCGTTATTGTGTCTTTCCACCGGGTTGCAGGGATACCAGCAGGTTTGGCTAGCTGTTTCTCCTGTCTCCCTGGGTTCCTCAGTTTTTGACCTTCCCAGTGTCTGGGGGCACCAGGGTCCGTCTCTTCTTTTTTTGTGGACAGGAGTTGGATCCAATCCTCCCAAAAACTCGTAGTAGTTCCGAAGAAGGACAAGTCCGGGTTTGTCTGGCCATGAGAGTGGCACAGCTCAACCCTGCCTGTCTTGTTTTTGCTGTGCTGGAGTCGGTTCCTCTTTCTGTTGACTTCTAGAGGCTGAGGCTTGACTGGAGTGGCCGGGTCTTGCCTTGTGGTATTTGCCGGGTGGTGGAGACTTCGGGGCCTTGGTGCAGGCAGTATTTGGCCCTACTGATGCGGCCTCTTCCCGTTTCCCGGAACAGTGGGTCTATCCCGAAGGCACCCCTTTCGAACATGCCCTATCTTCCCACACCCCCAACATTGCAGGGATCGCTTGATGGGAACATATTCACGGAGTGTGTGTTCCTCCATGATCTTCTGTACTTGCCGAGTGACGAGTTGGACCAATTGAGTTAATTGGTCCAGCGTAGCATCCTGGACCATCATGGCCTGGTTTTCGGCAGGCTCCTCGATGCTTCGCACCTCCGGCTGGTTCCTCCTTTTCAGCCGAATCTGCAAAAATTCTGTGTCGGCTTGCACAGCGTCTGGTAAGGTCACCGTGGGCACAGCCAGCAGATGCCGCTCCAGATTGGTGTCATTAAGCAACTTGCAAAACAATTCTTTTGCCATATCGGCCTAGTAAGGTACCGGCAAGTTGCCGTAGGCCACCTTAACTAGGCGTTCTACTTGACAGGCGTGCTCCTGTAGCGAGATGGTCGCCGTCTTTCGAAGGTTGTTTAACCGAGTCCTTGCCTGTTGAAGGAGAGACCGAACTTACCCCGGAGCATCTCAAAGTTGGCTCGCACCTGGCCTACCTCTCTGCAGTTCTCAGCATCCTTTCGGAGTGCCTCTCTCAGATGCAACAGGCTGACTCCAATCGTCCATCGGTTGGCTTCCGTCACCTTTCGGAAGCGGCGGATGAAATACGCCATGTCGCCGGTCCCGTTGTACTGAAGGGCCTTAAACTGTGGCCCGGGGGCCTCAGTTTATGGAGCCATTTCAGAGCCATGTTCATGGAGCCAGGTCAGAGAGCTCCACGCTCTCTTTTGCATCTTGTTCGAGAGTATGCCTGTTTGCTGGGGGTTGACGGCGGGCCTCAGCATGGCCTGCCAGTAGCAGGGAATAACGTCTCATTGTTCTTTCTAAGCCGAGAGTATGCCGGTTATTGGGAATTGACTACATGCATCAGCACGGTCAGCCAATAGCAGAGAACAACATTTCGGTAAATTATGCTTATTCCGAGGAATTCACCAATCCGGTGCGTCCGAGCGATGCTACAGCAAAGTCGGCAGCCGGATCAGGTGTGCTTTTTCCCTCCAAGTGCTAGCTAACCCCAATGTGTTCGATCAATGCTTATAAGCAAGGTCGGCAGCCGAGATCAGGTTTGCTCCGCGTAGTGCTTACTCGGTTGTTGTGGATTCGAGCTAAGTATCCCAGTGTTGCCACCATTGTGGTAGATTTTACCGTGCCACTTTCACAGTTTCCCACAAGCCGAGTAATCACGAAAACCGAGTTGTTATCTGAGCATACAATGTATATTTACATAATGAATATAGTTGTATTAATATAACAACGTTATGCATACATAAGTATTTCACAGTATAATGATAAAGTGTCTCTCATATGCAGTGAGCTGTGCTGCTCTGCCTGCCTCTCCATCGCGTCTGTTCGTTTATCTGCCTCGTTCTTGTTGGCTCCGCCCCATTGCGGTCTCGCTTCCCGCCGTATGTTTGATGGCGACGTGTCCCACATTACTCCTGCCTGATCGCCGACCCAGCCTCTGGGCAAGAGGGGGAGGCCTGGCCCGGCCTGTCACTTGACCATCACGCTGGCACCGGCTCTGCTCGCGATGCGTTTTCCTCACAATATATTAGATTTTTACCTGATTGAGTAAAGATTCACTGAAAAGAAACAGAGTATAGCTGTACTATTGCATGTTATAAACAATTTAAATTCTACATATTAAGGATTGATGTAAATCACAATTTAGACGCTTTTCCTATTGCATTTGGTGCCTTGCCAAAATCTAAGTATATTTTGGCTATGTCATATTAGTTTGTACTCTGGCTTTGATTGATATTGGACAATGGGAGCAGTTATGTACAGAACATCCAGCGATAATGTTCATATTCACACAAATAACAATGTACAGTGATTGCACCAACTTGGACGATGCGCCCGTGTTTTGTGTGTGGGAGTTATACAATGATCTCAGCTCTGGGTATTGGTAGTAACACTGTCTGTGGTAACACGTCTCCTGAGCGACGATGTCAGCAGAGAGAAAATGTACCAGGAGACTATGATCAGCTCTTAGCTTAGCAGCTTGTTTTAATTTACCGTGTAACAACAAACAAAGCAATTGAACAAATCATCACAATTGCTAGATTAATTAGTCTCTACGGTAGAATTTTGGATAAGCATAATGCCAAAGTTACCTAACTTACCAGCATCTTTCTTCTCTGCCTTTAGTTGACCATCTCTGATGCGCTTACCAGCTTTCTTTGTCTACCACTACTTTTTCCACAAATAACACATAGTTTGGGTAATGTAGTTTTAGCTCTTGTTCAGGATGAGAAGCGCAGTTGTTTAGTAATTGCTCAGGATCTTCATTCTGATGAGTTAGAATCTGGAAAGAAACATGTACCAATAAAATTTAACCAGATTTTATTCATCATTCAGAGTTGTCTAGACGAAGTAAAAGTCTAGATCAAAGCTTGTAATTTTAATTTAATAAAATGTAATTTAAATTTTTTTAAACATTATTAGGTATTGCAGGTGAGTTTAAAATTATAAGCTAGCTTACATTTGACTGTTGTGCTTAGTTGAGCGCTGCTAAGCTGGTTATCCGAGAATGTATAAATTCCTTGCACAAATTTCTATCTGAATTTTTATTAGTAACTACCCAGTCTTTGGCACACTTCAGCAACGTATCATAGAATGGCTGACTCAGTTGTTTCGGTGAACTTTATTGGCTAGTGTTTTGAAAGTGACAGAAACAAATCATAATGCTGATTGTCTTACTCAGAAATCAAAAACATGTTGATTGGAACGGAATTTCTCAATATGAATAAATGCTAGAACTCCACACACTGTATTCACCCTTGGAAGACCTTGCACTTTGAGCCAATTCAATGGCTGAGCTCTCGAGCTCTGATCACAAGGCTCTGTTGTAACACTTTCTCTCAGTGAAGGCTCTGGAGACTGTCCACTCAGTGCTTGGAGGCCAGAGCAGCTGAAACCAGAATAGCTGTTGTCTGGCACCAAGCTTTAGTTTTGACCCATCAGTTTCAGCGAATACCTTGTCCGCTCTTTGGAAGCGCTGCGCTTGCATTAGTTGACTCTTGCAGATGTCCAATTTTGCCAGTGCCAGCTATCTTGCAGCAGTTGTTTAGGTCACTCCTACTGGCAACTGTACAAGGTTTCGCCGACTGTTGGTACTTTGAGAAGGCGGATAAGCCTCAATGTCCAACTATCCATCTCAGCTGGCGGCCAGATACTGGGCCTTTGTGAAGCACCTCTAGCTAAGGTGTTGCTGTGCTAGAGTAGGCCTTTAGTGGTGCTGTGCTTCATTACTGGCCTATTTTTGGGAAGGGAGCTAGTAAACTCAATAGACTATGACTCCGTAAACTTTGGCGAGCTCAACTAAGCTATGGCAGCTCGGGACCACCATGACGGCCTCGACTTTTTTGTGGTAACAGACTAGGCTGACGGATCTTTAGGGATCTGATCTCTCTAAACCGGCCATACTCTGACACTCATAAAAAACTTCCAGCAAGTCCGGTCAGATAGATAGACCACAATGCCACTTTCCGCATCCTGACGGGTCTTTCTAGGAGCTGATTTCTGTAGACATTTTTTATTGGCAGAAGCAGACCTAGACAGCAGAGTGCTGTGCTACATGCTATTGGCTCCTGTATGCACTGGTAGTCACTTTATACAGGCAGCCTGTGCCAGGCTCTTTTAGCACGTCTTCTACCTGCTCTCACATGCTGTCATTAATATAACAACTGGTAAATATGAACTTCTTTTTGTACTCCGCTCCTAACTTATTTAACTTGATCTATAGTAGCCTCTGTGAGATAGATGTGTAGACGGTCGGCAATCAAATGGACTCGGTTTTGGTTAAACATCCGATCAACTCGGCCATCTCCACCTTCTCGATGCAATCAAGACGCTTGTGTATCTTTAAAGGCATCTCGGTCAGTTGGATCTTTGGCATTTTTTGAAAGGCACTACACAGGCCGGTATAGTTTGGTCAATAATCAATAAAGTGTCGACTAAGTATGTCTCTACCTGTGCCTCTCTGCCGGTAGCAGAATTGCCCGATGAGGCAGCCTGGTCAGAACACCGCTTTGAGTTGTCAAAGAGTTCAGCTGTTTCATCTGAGATAGCTAAACCAGTGTTTTGACAAACGAACGCAGTCTCCTTTTTTGAGCTCAAAAAGCCCACCAACAACTCCTCCTCTTTTTCTACAGGTTCAATATTTTCGCTATGGAGTGGAGTGTCTAATTTAAATTTGCCATAAATGTGTTGACAGGAGTGGTTCGAGTAGGATGGAAAGTGGTGTTTAAGGTGGTGACATCGGTGTGCCTTCATGAAGGAACTGGTTCACTGAAAAGGGCAGATACAAAACACTGTTTTCACTTATCTCCCCAGCTCATATTCTCACCCTGGCTCCTATATCACTACGACTGTGGCTCTTCTGGTTAGCTGCTACCGTTGTTAGCCATTTACAATTCCCATATCAGTCTGGAGGTCAAGTGAGCTGAGCTGGCTGGTTGTTGTGCTGAGTAACACCAGAGCTTTTCTCTTCAGACTGAAACGCTGGGCTGATGAGGGACTCGCAGGCTGGGTTAGCTCTTTCAAAATGTTGCTTTCTCACTGCTTCTGTATGGTTCTAAGTTGCTGTAGTCGGTCTTTCAGGCCCTTGCTAAGGTAAAAAGACGTAAGCTTCTATTTTCTGCCTTGTCAGCTTTAACTAGGCCTGCTTCTCCTGCCTCCTAGCACTTGCCCCTTTTATGTTAGACCTTCTCCAGTGTTCCACGATGGCTTGTGCCTGTCTAAGCTCGTCAGGATGAACATGGAAGGGCTCTAGCCGGCTCTTGTTCTGTATTCAAAACTGGTCCTGTGGCTCTATCAGGCAAGTGTAGGTTGGCCATACCTTTACAACCTGCAAAGTTCGCAAAAGCTTAACCTGCAGCTTAGGGTTATCTCCTAATTATCTTTAGGAGCGAGACCCAGTCTTTTGGTTCGTACAGCAGAGGCTTTTCTTTGTCTTTCTGCCATTTGTCAGCTGCTTCTTTCAAAGGATTGCAAAACACCTTGACTAGTTTTTTCAACATCTCTACCATGTGCTCAAGTAAGGGGTAGGCTTTGGGGATGGTGGGTTGAATTTCAACTGGTCAAGAAGCAACAACTCCTGTCTGAGCATCAGCAAGTTGGCCATTTGTCTGGTGGCTGAGTGTTGTGTGCCTCAATATTATCACATCAGCTGAACGAGCAACCTGTCCCACTCCTCCTGACCCTGAGTCAGTATCAGTATTTGCATGAAGTCACTCAGTTGTCGATTATTGCACTTAACAACACTGTTAGTTTGAGATGATAGGGTGTAGTATGAGTCTTTTCCACCAGCCGGAGTTGATACAGCTCAGCCATCAGCTGACTCTCAAACTGTGCTCGATGCTCAGAGTTGATCTGCTCTAGTAACCACAGATAACAAAACACCTATTCGTCCAATACACCCGACATCACTGGAGCCGTGACCTCCAGAAAAGCTAGAGCATCTTGTCACCTCGTAAAGTTTCTGTGTTCTGTGTTTCTGTGTTCACCAGGATTTGCTTGTTCCCTCAAGGAGTGGGACGGAAGTGGGACTCCGTCCCACTTCTGTCCTGGTGTGACGGAGTCTCTGGCATCCGTCCTACCAGGTCTATAGTCACCTTCTGCCAGGAGCCTCTGACATAGAGTTTTTGCCAGCCACCGGCTGTTTTGGTGCCATCGTGCATTGTCACCTTGCAGACTTCACAGCTTTTGATCAGTATCCTTACTGTGGCTGGCATTGCTTGGTAAGGCCCGTTCAATCGAAACCGGCTGATCATTTTACCTATTCCATAGTGGGAAAAGGTGTGAATCTATATGAGATGGTCGTTTCCCTGATGGTCAGTAAACAAACTAAGCACTATCATGGCCGGCCATGGAATAAAGCCTCAGCTTACAGTACCCCGTTGGATTGTAGCCGGAGAGAAGGGCAAATTTTATGCGTCTGGCACATTTTGTGTCTTTCGAGCTCCAGCTACTCCTCAGTCAGTTTTTATGCCGGCTCAACTGCAAAGTAATTAATGGTCACCAGTCACCAGCTAGTGGCTTGCATTTGAGCCAGCTAATTTTTGGTGTCTCCCCAAGTCTTTACCCATGCCATGGTTTGGTTGAAGACTTGCTGAAGAAAGTTATTACTCTCTCAGCTCTTTCTTTTACTTGGGCAAGCACTGCACCTATTTGGCAGTCGCTGGCATCCGTATTAAAAAATCTATGGCTAGATCGAATCTGGGTATCCTAGCACAAGAGCTAAAGAGAGATGTTACTTTAGCTTGTCAAAAGTTGTTTGCTTTTCTTGTCTTGCATCCACTCATATCTCTGCTTTTAAATGGTTTAATGACTATTTGCGATTTAAAGACTGTGCTATGGTGGAAACATTGGGAATATATTGCTGGTGGTATTCTACCATTTATAAAAAGCCTAGTAGTTCTTGGAGTTCTCTGGAGATCGGCGGTTGACGGACTGCCTGGGTTTTCTCCCAGTCAGTAGCTACTCCATCTGCGCTCACCATGTGACCCACATTCCGGACTTGCCATTGGAGGAGCTCACATTTAGAGATTTTCAATTTTATGCTGGCTCCTTTTAGCCATTAGAGCATTTTTTCTTACCATTGCAATTGCCTGTTGAAGCTCGAGGCGATGGCTATGATGTCATTAAGGTATATCAGCAGCTTATTCCAATGTGAGCTGTGCAGTATCCCCACCATCAACCTCTGAAAAGTAGCCAGAGCTGAGGTAAGGTAAGAGGGCAACACTGTCCACTTCTAGAGCAAATAGTGATTGTAAACACCTCTTGTTCATTGGTGTGCAAAGGTACTTGCCAATAGCTACTGACCAGGTTCAGTGTGCTAAAGCGCTTGCTGTTAGATAATGCATTGTAGCTAACATTGATCCGGGAAAAGGGTAGGCATCTTGCTAGGTGATGGCATTTAGCCGTCGGTAATCGAAGCACAACCGATACTTACTATCCTAATTCTGGAAGAATAAGGATATTGTTGTTTCTTATTCTTATAATAGTCTCTTATTCTTTCTTATTCTTGTTCAGTAGCTGTCGTATTTGCAGCTTGATCCCTTCCTTCTCTTCTGGGCCCAGTTGATGTGGTGGCTGTCAGTTAGGACATTCCTAGCTCTGTGCAGTTACGCTTGGCTGTCACATAAAGGTCTGTCAAGGGAGCCGGCTCCCCCCCTCTCCCTCCCCTTTTTGGTGTATCCACACCGGCGTGTGATATCTAAGGTGGAGTGGGGTGGTTTCTCATCTACCTGGTGATCCTTTATTTTTGAAAACGACCAGACTGTACTACTGGCTAAGATTGAATGTGCAGGTTTGTGAAATTGAAGCACCGCATGATTACGCTTTTCTTTGACCAAGGCCATTTCCAGCTAGTAGCCAGCCACAGCCTTTCTGAACAGCCCTAAATCACTCTCAACGAACAGGAACTTATGGTTATCACTTTGCACAAAACAACCATCTTGATCCTGGCTGGCATCACCATGTCATGGACCATCTGCACCTTGATAAGCAGCAGCTAGCGGTGTCTATCCACGCAGGTCAAAGGTGACCATTCACGGAAGCGATGAGCTGCTGAATCTTCATGGCACTCCACTGGGCCACAACAAACAGCATCCCAAATATGGCATTCACGCTGATGTGGCTCACTACAAAAAAACATTTTCGGTTTTTACATCCTAAAGCTGTATGGGAAGGTGTACAACCTCATAGAAAGGCAGCCTGATCCCATCGGCCATGAGTCCGTGGCTGTCACATTCATCCAACAGTCCCTTGCAGTTTGGGGGGTTTGTCAAACACCTGCTTGCTTAGAAAATTCGTGGTGCACCCGATGTTGATAAATAACTGAACGAACCACCCCCTATTTCTTAGAAAGGAAGTTGGAGTAATCAAACTCTAGAGCAACGCATAATTGCACATGCTAATGAATTTCATCAATATTTTCAAATTTCACCACTTAATACTTGAGTGGTCGAACCATTGGCCGAGTGGGGGCAGCTCAGTGCCTGCTCCGGCACTGGCTTGGCACTGCTATGTCTAAGCCAGACAGGTCTCACTGATGTACTTTTGAACCTGCCGGGCAGTATTCTAAGGTGCCTGCAGAGTCCGAGCAGCGCGCATCAGCGAGTCAGCCCTACAGCCTTTAAGGTAAGCTTCTAAAAGCATATGAGCCAGTCGTTCTTCCCATCGGCCCTGAGGCATGACCCGAGAGTCAACACTTCTAAAACTGCTGGTTCCTGAAGTTCTCAAAGCTGAGTTCTCCTGAGCTGATTGAAGTGGAGTCTCTACAGAGGCAGATCTCCTCTACCTTGGCGCATTCACTTCTTGGTTAGAATCCTTCTTGACCATACTTCCTCAGTCAGGGCCTTGTTAGGCCAGTCATTAAGATGGACCTATGATGCAGTGCCGGTTGATTTTATTTTGCTGGTAAATGTGGGTTGGTAGCTTTGGTGCAACCAGGAGTCTGCACTACTACTGTAACTCGTAGCTTTTTCTTTAAAATACTAGTTTTTGAGGGCAATACTAACACACATGCCTGGGCCCCCAAAACCCAACACTAGAAGCTTCTGTTTCTTCTTCCCCTGGGTTTGGCTCTTTTTTGTTGCAGCTACTGCACCTGTAACATCAGCTGCGGTACAAGCTGGGCCAACTGGCTGAATGTGCGGTTTGATACCACTGTGGTCATTTTATTGGGCACCTCTTTTATGGCCTATACGCCAGCTGTTCCTCGGCCCTCTAGCTCAATTTAGAAAAATCCATCTTGGTGCACACGGCCTCTACTAGGGTAGCCATCGGCATGACCAATAAGAATGTAGGCCGGAATGACTAGCCTAGCCACAGTTTAATTTCCTGGCCATGTCAGCCTGGAAGGGTAGCAGTGAGTCTCCGTACACCACCCAAAGCAGTTTCTCCACCTGGCAAGCTTGTTCATGGAGTGAGGCTGCAGTGGCTCGCCTCAGGTTTCTTAGCTTGAAGCCAGCCTGTCTGGGTGGAAGATTGAACCGGGCTTGGAGCGTGTCAAAAACGGCTTCTATGCTGACAGCTTGTCTGTAGTCTTCTGCCTCTTACTTCAAGGCCTTTTCAAGGTGCAGCAGGCCAGCCTCTTATCTGTAGGCATTAGCTTCAGTCACTTTCTGGAACCAGCTGATAAAATGCTAGACATCTCTGAATCTCGAGTTCTGAGGTGCATTGACCTGGTGAGACAGGGCCGGGGCTACTCTGCTTGAGCCTTGGCCATCCATCATAGGGGGAAGATTTTGCTAAACACTGTTGGTAGCATTGCTCGTGCAACATGGTCGACCAAGTACAGGGATCCTCTTTTCACAGACTCACTCAAGCAAGTGCTCACCAACCTTAAAAAAAGATTGTACTGTTTCCAGTACACGGGGTTGTTTTTTTGGAGATGAGATCCCCGGTCTCACTGCTGCCATCAGTGTAGAGGAAACTGCCGACTCCCTTTACTTTTCCATAATAAACAGTAAATAAATAAACACACAGAGTCTTTGATCACCAGAAAATATATCTTTTATAAACATATATAAATACATAAACCCAGTGTGTGCATTAGTGCTGGGCACAGGTAATAAAAATTGTTGAACTTGTGGTTTTATCTTCTTTCGAGTCTTGGTGAATAGAAATTTTGAGCAATTCGATCTTGTGAGTTCAGGTATTGAATGGCTAGTTCAGGTTTTGGTACATGGATCCGTCAAGCAGAGTGAACAAAAACTTGGTCTATTGCGTTTTGTGCTTTCAACTGTTTAACAACCCACCTGTTAACGCTGCAAGCACAAGTTTCGATTGATAAAAAATTGTGACCAATAATAAACTAAATAGAATTACAATTGCATTGTTAACTTCAAGATATTTTTGATGTTTAGCATATTTAAATATGAAATTCGTATCAACAAATCCGATACTCTAAAAACCCGCTGGCCAAGAAGTACTCGTGCCAAGCAGTGCCAGCTACCTGATGTTCAAAAACTCGAATGTAAGGGGCAAGTCAAATTTTGCTGGTCCATATGTACTTTTGCCCGACATTACTGTGTATACAATTAACAATCATGCAGAGAGCCTGTCCTAGTTCTGCTTATCCATAACACTCTTATTTTACAATGATCGTTCTTACGGTAGATTCCACCTCTTTTTTGTTTATCGTTTGGTTGATTGAACCGGCTCCTCACTGACGGAGCCTTCTCTGATGGTAAAAAATTCCGGCCAGATGAAGCCCTTGGCCGATTCTTCCGGCTCTGTTCATGGCGATTTGCCATAACACTTCAATGAATTTCATCAGCACCGGTAATTATGCAATACTTATGAGTTTGATTACTCACATTTTATAATTTTTTATATTTAATTCAAGTGTTGTTACTTGCACCAAAATGTTAATTGCACCAAAATGGTAATTGCACCAAAATCAGGTTTGTTTTGAGATAGCTTTTTCAGTACGGCCAAATGGGATTTTTGCAGTTTAGTTAAGATCAGGGATTAGCCATTCCTTTTTGCCAATACTCAGTGATTTTATATACTTTTCTCTTTCACATTGTCAAACAGTAAAACAACCAGACTGTTAAAAAAATGTATACAATATTTTCATGTAATGATTTTCTGTAGCTCTTTTGTGTACTAATCCAATCTAGTCTTAGGCTTAGTTGTGAAATGCAATACCAGTGAGAGTTCTTTATTTGAATTTAATAATCATTTGTTGAATTATTTGCAAGCTAAAAACACAAGCATTTTAGATTGATGTAAAAATGTTTTACAAAAATGTAGCTACACTGTATATAATAATGTGTTTATTCTATTTAGTAATAAACAAGCCATACAACAGCAAAACTATGTACTATCAATTCCTGTTGTAAAAACAGCAGCATCCAGGTAACAGTTTTGAAATTCAAGTACTAACACACAACTTCCAAACAATATTTTAGAGATATATACTCTCGGCTTGTGAACATATTTATAGAAGCATATATTGTTTGTGACAACAGCAATATTTTAATCCAATTATTTTTCTATCTTCCTATGTTATTTTCTTGTTAAATAAATCAACATATGAATAGTGAAGGCATTCAGAAGTTTACAAATCAATTACTTTTGTTTAGTCATAACCAAAAATAAATCCCTTGAGAGATCTTCCAAAAAATTTAAACCCTTCTTTGAGGGAAGTAGGTTTATTGAATTGTTCTTCCATTTTCGTTACTTTTCCTTTCAGCATCTCTAAGGCTTGATTTCTCAATGCTAATGTATTTTTAAGTTCTTCTGCCTCTTGTTGTAGTTTAGCTTCAGCATTTTTAGCATCTTGTTCACCACGCTTAGCGTTTTCCATCTTCTCTTCATATCGAAGCAGCTTTTGATGGACTGCTTGTTCACCAAGCTTTTGCTGCTGCTTATAGAGTTCTTCGACATTCGTCAGCTCTTCCTTTGCTTTTCGCTCTTTCTCTTTTGCTGCTGCGGCAGCAACTTTAGCATCCTTTTCTGCTTGTTCTATTTTTAGCTTCCATATCGTTTCATTTGCTTGACTGAGCTCCTGATTGTGAGATGCTTCTTTAACAAGCTTTTGCCGCTGCTCATAGTCGTCTTTAACTTTTCTCAGGTTTTCCATCGCTTGTCGCTCTTTTTCTTTTGTTTAAGCTATAACAGCTTCAGCATCTTTTTTTGCTTGTTCCAAAGCTTGCTTTATATTCTCATTTTGCTTTTGCTGCTCTTCACAGTCTTCTTTGGCTTTCTTCAGTTCTTGATTTGCTTCTCTCACCTTTTCATTTGCCCTAAAATAGACACAACCATTACAAGCCTTTATTTACACATATACAAACTTTTTAAATTCATTACAGCTCAACGTACCTGCGAGCATTCTCTTCATTTTCTCGGCATTTGCGACGAGTCTCTGCTTCACGAATTGTCAAGCCATCAACCTGTTTGCGTAGATTTGTAACCTCAAATGCCTGCTTAACGTTAATTCTTGCATTTTTATATGCTTTCTCCAGATACTCTCGATAGTCACTATCAACAAAGACAAATTTTATACAACCGAAATGCTTAAAATCTTCTTACACTTTGTTAAAAAACCCGTTAGCAATTATTTAGTCAGAGACAGACAATTATAAAAATATGATGTATCAAACAGTAAAGAGCAAACGACATATAAATGTGATTAAAACATTTTTTTCTAAGTTATACACTTGGTAATCTGCCATATATCAAGAATAAAACTTAAACGAAAAAGAGTTCTAGCTAAGGTTTAGTTAGTGTGTTGAAAAATCTCTTTATTAATTGTTGCTGATTTGTAATAGTATTAATCTGTAGAACTTGTAAACATATACGCTTCAGTTTTTTGTGGAGTTGAGATGCGCAAACACAGTGGAAACAGTTTTAGGATTTTTTAATCAACTCTACAACTTTACAAAGTTACCCAATACAACTTAAATTCGCTCGTTCTTTTAGGAGTTATCTTCTGTTAATAGATAATGCTAGTAAATATACAATTTTCTGTTTCATAATTAGTTTTCATTATTTATATTTAGTTACGCAGTTTCTATTGGACTATATTGTTTATATGTATTACATTATATGTATTTAATGCACTTTTAGTTTTTCAATTGATATCTAAATGTATTGTCTATATATATTATACTAAACGTTGTGTTTAGTATTTCTAGTTTAGTATTCTACTATATGTTTAGTTCAACAATTCGTATTGAGCTATTATCAATCAATTCTGTCCCCTTAAGTTTTTTCATGAGTTTCTTTAAAGAAGAGTATATCAAGTAGAAAATTGAGAGTTTGTATCAATATTATTTGAATTCCTACATAGAAATTCAAATTCACTAAATATACACCAAATGCCAACTGCACCAAAAATACCTCTTTGGCATCTACACTATAATCTAATAGTTAACACCCTAAAGTCATGCACTAATGAATATCCATGAAAGAGTATACTTTCTTAATGCTTAAATCTTCATGCGTTTCTGTTTCCCACTTAATAATAAAATATATTCTTCAAGAAAGTCAATGTACGATGAATACATTTGATTATAAGCAATTGTTTTGATAATTTCTTAGCATGTAACAAATAGCATCAGTGTTAATAGCTATTCAACTTAAAATAATCTATATCCAGGCTATCTACATGTAATTAGAAACTTTATACTGTCAATTGCATCAAACAGTCATGCTCTTAGACAATACCTTGACATGTGATTCTTATATTAGCTACATGTTATGGATATTGGTCAATTTAAACAAGTTCAAGTCATTCAGGCAAGATCAATTCAAAATCCATAACATTTAATTAACATACTTGTAAGTGTTTTTTCAAAATTAATGATGAGTTAACTAGTTTGTCCATACTCAAGAAACTTGAATTAATTCATAAAATTAAGTTTAGGGTTAATATAACTATAGAAGTAAAGTTTTTGATTGTTTTCAATATATCTATAAAAAACCTCTAAATGCCTGCCACTTCTATCTGAACACCACCTCTATTTGACCGCCATTGTGAGAGAAGGGTTGAAAAATAATGCTGCACCCTTTATTTCAGCGTCTCATCTTTGCCATTTTCACAGCCTTTGATTTTTATGAACTCACAGTATCAAAGATCAGTAGAAAAGTGTCTACACAATCGTTTTAGTAATGGATCATTTACATCAATAACAATCAATTCTCTCATTGTCTAACTCTGAAGCATTTCATTTTTTTTTCGTAAAAATTTTGAAAGCAACACCATAGAAATGGCTAATAACTGTATGAGGAGAATATTAGTTCCTTGTTAAAGGCAATATTGATACTTCCAAATATATGTATATAAAAAAGTTTGCATTTACGATGGTAGATGAACAACTAGTTTTAAACCAGTGGTCACGTTTCCAGAGCAAAACTTTTACGCGTTGCATCTGTGCTCAATGCACTGTGTAAAAGTTTTTCGTGACCGAAAAACTATTTAGGTGCTAAAGCCAACTAGTTCAGCAGTGCAGAAAAAGAGTTAAAGTCAAAAGACATTGTGGAAGGTATTTGACAACCAGAAGATGTCCGTTCCATCAAAAGCAACAATCAGAACGCAGCTTTCCGAGAAAACAATGCAAATATTTTAAGGTAATATAAGTATCGTTTTTTTAAGTAATTTTTTCTGGAATTACATATTTGCAGCATTTGATGGATTAACACTATACAAGGTGTAAATTTCCACGTTTACAGCTTATTTGATGACACATGTAGTAATCTGATCTTAAAATTGATCGACGCTTGTAACTCTCCTTCTATTGCACATAAAAAGCTAGTTTTAGCTGAAAACTGTAGCAAACATTTCGATGAGCGTAATGAGTTCCATGTAACATAATTAAATTTAGATATTAAATAAAAATGTCTTAAAATTTAGAATGAAATAAAAATTAAAAGCTCCAACAAATTGCAAAGCAGGACACAGGCTGCAATTTCTTTGCATGTTAATTGCAAGCAATATTTATCAACCGATAGAAATACTTCTCAGTTTCTCAATGCATATTTGTTAATAGATCTTTAAAAAGTTAAAAGTAAGTTAACAGATTTATTGCACCCAAAAGGTTTATATAGACGACATTTGCTTCGCTCGTAAAAGAGCTAAATTTATCTTTCTAAAATTCTTAGACCTTAAACTGGTTGACATATTTCTTTATTTCTCAATGCATATTTGTTAACAGATCTTTGAAAATTTGAAGGTAAGTTAACAGATTTTGTGCATCTAAAAGGTTTAATATCGCTTCACTGGAAAGAGAGCGCAAAATATAGGCGACATTTGCTTTGTCCGAAAAAGGGCTAAATTTATCTTTCTAAAATTTGGACGAGCCAGTTGAAAAATAAAATGTCAGCCTCTATTTGGACGCAACCTCCAATTGACTGTAATTATACAGAATGGGTTAAAAAATAGAGCGCCATGGCGCTTAATTAAAGGGTTTACGGCAAATAAATGGAGCTGGAATCACTGTAATACCGCTACAGCTTTGCATGTGCAAATTTTTCCCACATAGCCCTCAAAACCAAAACTGCCACAAAAATTGTAATGCTAGCAGCCGGTCAAATAGAGGCTAATAGCATTTATAGAGTTCAAATTATCTGATTTGAAAGTTTTTGCCAAAAGACTTACGCCTTGATGTCCTCAGATTCACATCTTTTAACGCTGAGGTTGTCCTGAAACTGCTGTAGAGCTGCTCTATATATATTTTCAATACTTGTTTCCATTTGTGGCAGACTCATGTCTTCACTTTCACTCTCATGCTGGAGCTGCAATACAAAATACAACCATTCCAAATGGCCTGCAAATATATCATGAAAATATCACAAAAAGTGTTTTATTATTCAAATCACAACTAAAAAGTTAAACAAACTTGTACTGCAGAGTTTATGACGATTTTTACCTGCGCAACTTCAGTTTCAAAGAAGCGAATCACTTCTTCAAACACACTTTTGATTAAAGATTCCTCATAAGCTTCTCTTGGAGTTTTAATTTTTCCTACAGCTCTCATAGACAAGAACTACGAAAGAAAGTAAATAATATTGGGAGTTAAATTTAAATTGAAATATTTTATACCACAGGTCAACAAGCTAGAAACAGCATCTATGGTAAACTGACTTACTTTGGTAACATTCTACAGAGCCTAAAAACATAACCCATAACAATAACCCAATAGGTGATTGTAAAATTACTACAATCATAATCTAAAAAACTATTAAAATTGATTAAAAACAGGAGGAAGCTGTTGATAAGCTTGTAGATACAAACTAATAATACAAGAGCTACGATACAGCCGACAAACTGAAAACTTACCTAGTTTTTTCTTTTTGTATAGCTAAAGGGGTGAGTTTGAAAAGATCTTAAAACAGGTTAGGCAACTTGTATGTATTTTACTGTTTGTATAACGTAAACATTCCTGTAATGGGTTATTTACTTTGTAGGAATACCTGCAGTACATAACCAACCTTAAACTGACTGAGAAGTTCCTCGCAGTTGTAGGTGGCTTCTGATGACAGCTGAAATACCAGTTTCTTAAATAGTTGCTGAGCCGCTACAAGAAACTCTGGATCCACATCTGTTAAAAGTACCAAATACAAACAAGTTGCTTCATTGTAAATGCTCCATTAAATGCAAAAAGCCGGTAAAATTCGAATATGAGCTATCTACTGACTGACTTAAAAAGAAGCAAATAAAATTATTTTGAATAGCTACATGTGTTTGTGCTGATGCACAAAACACTAAACTGAATTGTTGACTATAATCTACAAGTTTTACAGTTCTACAGGTAAAACAATACAAAGTTATTTCAACAAAAAACGGAGTAAGTTAAAAGTTATACAATTACAACAGCCTGTAGGTTATACAGATTAAATCTAACCTCGGTGGGTAAGCACTAGTTCATAATGTACAACAACTAGAGTAGCTCTATAATATGGTTTCTCAAAACAATTCGTATCAACCTTTTTGAGATGTCATCCCACTAAAACTCTTACAATAATGAAGGAAGCCGATATTACTATAGTTATTACAACAGATATTTGAGAATTACAGAAATGAAGTAGCATTTCAAGTGTACGGCCCTACATACAAATTAATTTGATTCGTTTTTGTCATCAATTGGAAACAGCCTTTATAAACAATGCTATGTAAATGCTGAACTAACCGCCATCAGGATTTATTGTACACAGAAAAACAAATGCCGGCATTGCCGGGGTAATAAAAAAGGTTTGTACAGAAAAAAAAATTTCTAACACATGCAACATTTTCCACCATAAATTTTAAACAAAAAAAAGTCTTTTGTGCAGTTCAAATAAATTAGGAGAAAGTCCAAAACAATTGTATAGGTGTTTAAATGTGAAATAATTAGTAAGTAATGGCTAGATCAAGTCTGCTTTGTTACAATGATTACGATGAAAAGTGAACTGATACTGATACAATTACAATGAACTGACAATAATGATAAAGATCTCGAACATGTTGAATTAATAATAAGATAATACCCAGAAGTTTGAATATTGAAAAGATTACTGTTGCTGAAGAAGCTATCCATCAAAATTTTGAATACGACAGTACCGGTGCTTCTTGATACTGGCACAGACGTAGATATAAGATCTAGAAATCCAGTACATCAGTGGCACGCACAAAGGAACTTTGTCTGACCGAACCGGAAGAAAATGTAGAGGCAAGTATAACTCAAGAATGTCCATGTTAATCATTTTTAGTTTTAGAATTTCTAGCGATTGCCTTTTGCTGTAACCAGAAAATGAAGATAAAAATTATGGCGTTACAGTGGCACTTTTACGGAACAATTGAAATTGAACTATCACAACAAGTTTCACAATAAAGCAGAGAAGTAAGAATTTTAAAATTGCTTTTATGCAATGCTGAAAAAACCAAACACAAAAGGTAACATAAATTTATCATAAAATTACATATCCATTTAGGTTGTAACTCTCAATCCCGGTAAGTAAACAGTAGATAACATGACACTGCAAAGTTGGGAACAGCTTAGGTTTGTGGTTAAGTGTGCATGTTTGCAAACTTATTTGCAATTACGTACAATCGTCGCGAGTTCAACTATAATAGTGTTTCACGGGTTTTGCATTGCTTAATTTTTATAGCTATAACTGAATAAAGGGGCAACAGAAAACTAAAAGCAAACTTTGAAATTTAGATATATACATGTAGTATACGAAAGCCAATTCCACAATACAGGCCAGTCGGATTAAAAGGGTTAATGATGGTACAGGTTATAAGAGGTCACTGGTTTGTAGCAAAACTTTTTCCTTTTTTCTTTTTTCTTACACTTGGTTTAGGTTTTGCAGGTTACCGGTTTGCAGTTTTGCGAGCTGGCATAGCCACACTAAGTGCAGATTGTGATTTTTCTATAGTTTATTCTTATGAAATAATATCAACCATAGTTTATAAATGTTTTGCTGAAAAATAGAACGTTTTATTTAGTGTTTTGATTATAGAAGAAATTCACATACATCAAATGTGATATAGGTTTGCTTGCTTTTTTCAGATACATATAATATTTTGAAGAAATGTATGGCTACCTTTGTGTTGTTTCATAGATTTATTTTGGTATATTTTATTAGTTGTTTTTCAATATCTTTCAGTACTGACTTACTTATTACCCCTATAATTTGTGGAGGATACCAGCTGACTCTGAGCTCAACCAAAGACTCAGCTGATCGGTCGGCTACTGTACTCCCCAGGCCACAAAAAAGGAGAACGCGACCCAGCTCAAACCCTGACTGTCTAGCAGATAATAGATACCCTCAACCGGATATTGGAATGCCAACCAGACAGCACAACCAGTTATTGATCATGATGGCAAACACACAGCACTGGACCGACGTAGCTAAGGCTTCATTTGAAGTCCTCCACCATAGACGGAAACTCAATCAGATCTGGATATCCTGCAGCAATAGCTTCAACAGCTAGAGCATGAAACTTTTCATTATATGTTCTTGGTCTAGCTCATTGACCCTCTGAATTAAACATGAGAGACCCAAACGACTTTTAATAGGAGAAAAAATGTGATGAATGACCTAGGCCAATGCCTAGTACCAACTGGACGACCAGCTGGCCAGACGGCAGAAGTATGGCCCAACACAACTGAGCCGAGAGAGCGACGCTGACCGGCCTTACTTGACCAAGCCGAGACTGGAAGTATAAGCGGCTAGCTGCAAGGTGATAGAAAACAGACCCGCAGGCCACCAAACTGGCATAAAAGTGACTGATCAGCTGCAGTACAGACAGAAGACGACCAAACGACCTCGAAGAGGAGAAAAAGCCTAGAAATCAGGGCAGTATAAACAGGAAAGGCAAGTGATGGTAAAGCAGAGCGCGCAAACGCCTCATCATATTCAATTGACAGTGTGCCAAACTTTTAACTAAACCTTACATATTTATTTTCTAAATATTAAAGCATAAGTATACCTTGTTTACATCTATACTAGTTGAATGCTTAACGTTGCCTTGGTATCCAAAAATTATTTCCACAGAAAACTTATTTCTATTCACTATTAGCAACACTTACCATTCAAACGCTTAAACGTCATTACACGAAAAAGTATTTTGTGAAGGTAAAATAACTAGTGGAAAAAAAATGCTCCAAAAGGGTTCAAAAATGCTCCAAAAGTGTTCAAAGTGTTCAAATTATTCCAATTATTTCCAATTTTTCCTACAGCTCTCATAGACAAGAACTACGAAAGAAAGTAAATAATATTGGGAGTTAAATTTAAATTGAAATATTTTATAAATGTGATTGGAAAATACATTGGAAAATAATTGGAAAATCATAGCTATGCAAAATCTGTTTTGTTACAATGATTACAAGGAAAATTGTTTAATACTGATACAATTATTACAAATTTGAAAAAAAATCATGAATAGGTTGAATTAAAAATAACGATGAGTGCGTAGACATGTGTGCATAAAAAAATTACTGTTGCAGTAAAAGCTAATTATCAAAAAATTGAATATGATGATACTGGTACAAACGTATAACAGTGAAGCTCATGAAGGTACTGCATCTGACTAAACGGAGAAAGAATGTAGAGGCATTCCCACCGCAGAAATTTTTATTTGAACAGTTTTCAGCTCTCAAATCTCTTACGAATGCTTTTTGAACAAACAAAACTTGAAATTTGAAATGGAAGAGGCACATTAAAAGATTACAAATCAAAAAATTGTTAATGAAATTTGAACTAGTTCTTGTGAGTTTTATTGAGAAAAACAACACAAAGGTAGTATTAATCCATAATTAAAAGTAAACATTTAATTTGTAGCCTGATATCATGATAATGATAGCAGGTTACAAATTAAATAAAAACAAGAACTTCTTAGACTAGTGGCTAAATGTGGCCTTATGTAGGTTTGTGATATAAAATTTGTATGTAATGATTCCAGGGCCATGCAGATTTTTTTATTGCTAGATTTTACTCGCTACAACTGAACACAGAGACAAAAACAAACACTGATATTTATACACATTGAAAATAAAACTACTCAATTTTCTTTATTTAATTATGCATGAGCCTAAATTTATGCAATCATACCTTGAGATATGATTGATCTAGGATTGAGCTCATATACCGTGAAACTTGTATTTGAATGCATGTCGCTCTACTTTTTAACTTTTCTCTTAAAGTGACACTTGCCACATTAAGAGCTGATGCTCCAATAAATGATGTTTTTTGTTTTTCAAACACTTTGACCAAATGTTGAGAAAATCAATTTAACTCTTTCAAAAGCCAATCAAATGCCACCAATAATATGCCTTGGTCCTTCTGGCCTTGCGACATTGACCCTTTGGGTGGCAATAAATTTGCCAGCTTACCTCCAACTTGATGTACTTAACTTTTTACATATACATGCATGAAGAAGCTAATACATGTCTTTTCCATTTGTTATCTATTGCTTGAAACCAACCAGCAATTATCTTACAGCATACATTGCCAAATTGTCATAGCTTTCAAGTTTGTCTTATTCAATATACTTTTGAAAGCATATTTTTATTTGATAACATAATTTAATAAGGTTGGATAAAAGCTCATTGCACTCATTAGTAGGTTTGCAACCATAACTGGCTTTTTAAGTGCAATAGATCAAGAGTTACGAGCGTTGATTCATTGTAAGCCAAATTCAGATTACCGCAATCATGCTATCAAGCAATATGCTATATATACCGAATATACGCAAATTTATAATTTATATAATAGGGGTCAGTTGGGTACTATGAACTATTGGGTAATATGGGGCATCTCAGAATGCACTATTTTTAGAATGTTCTACGTAAATAGTGGAAAGGTCACATGACAGGATATGAGGTCATGAGGCAACCATATTGATTTCAGTCACATGTGCTTCATGCATTCATGGTAAACATTCACAATATCATTCACCTCTTTTGAATCATGATTCAAAAGAGGTGAATGATATTGTGAATGTTTACCATCTTCTTTACATTTTACAGCCTACAAATAAGGTAAGGAAGTGCCTTAGCTTATGCTGTTGATACAGTTCTGTATCTGTTAATCAATGTAGTTGTAGACATTGTGTGAAAAAAAAAATTATCTATATAGTCTTTGATAAATTAAATATTTTTGAGACATTACTAAAAGCGTTTGGGTATGGGTCTGGGCCAAAAGAATCAGGGTAAAGCAGGACTGGTCCATATTACCCAATAGAAAATGAATAATAAGTAAATCAAAGTTAGTTGGGTTTAAAACAATGTAGGCAGTCATCTATATTTTTTGTAGGTTAATACAGCTACAATGCCAAAGAATTACTAAAGGCAAATTGACCCAAACTTTTGCCATGATAGAGAAATCAGTGAAAGCATCCTAGAAAAAGGCGTTCAAATGAAACAGGTCAGTCGCAACTGGAAAATAAAATGCACCTTTAGGATACGATGTTGATGCATTTTCATATTGGCATCGTATGGTGAAAAATTTGTATGTATGGGTATAAAAACCATTTTTGCATTTTACAATGCAAAAATTCCCTAGTAAAATTGTCAAAACTTTATAAAAATGTTGCGCATGTTGAAATTAGTAACAAAATAGTATGTTAACTTTATTAACTATAGTTGTATACAGTAACTGTATTCTATTTAGTCTATATTAAGTGGTTATGATCTGCAATAAAATGCAACATTATAAGGTGTGTACCAAATGCATAATGAACGGTAAGGAGTTCTTACGTTCAAAATGTATGTAAAACTTAAACTTTGAATTCACCAAAAACAGGTTCAGCTCTCTAAACATATGCTTAAAAGTAAGCTTTAGTACAGGTATGTATTTTTAGCTATTTTACTGAATTTCAAGCTTTTATCACTAAGATTTTATCACATCAGTTTCTTTCTTTCCTTTCACTATAACATTTAGCGGGTCTGGTTAAAACCTTTTTCAACCTAATTTGACACGAAGGGCCAAGCGATGCAGTTTCCGAAAGTGGCTTCTCGCACACTTGACCAATTAATTACTATCGAAAAGAAAAATGAAATCTTATTTTTTACACAGTACCTACATGCCTTTGGAGTAAGGTGACTTGAGCTGGTAGTACCAGCCTGGTACATATAGCAAGTAGAGCGAAGAAAAGTCGAAAACGTTTTAATGCTAATTATGTTACTGTAAATTACTGCTTTTTAATTTTTATTGGTTCAAAAAAGCTTACCACTTTTCTGAAAATCAGAAATAGCCAGGAAGAAACAGCTTTCCTGCTGGTGCAGGGAGTGATCTAAGAAAACAAGCTAACTTGACACAATGTAGAAGATCGCATACTTAATCACTTATTGAGGATGATGATTGCTAGTGCACTGTAAATGCTGGTGCAATGCAGACAGTTGCTAGCTAGGTAATGCTTGTAAAAGGATCCAGAAAAGGTTGTAGTTTGTCTTGTATAACATGAGCACAAAAATCAACTCTCTAGACTCCTAGAGGGAAAGACATTAGCAAGTTCTCGAAGGTAATGTGGATGTGTAAACTGTCTTGAGTGGCTACTTAAATATATGAGTTACATACATACGATGATTTGGATTTAAAGTAGTAAAAACAGATTTGCCTACAAAAACATGATTAAACAAGAAATAAAATATAAAATAAAATGAATAAAACATGATTAAACAAGAAATAAAACATAAAATAAAATGAATAAAACATGATTAAACAAGAAATAAAACATAAAATGAAATGATTAAAACATGAAAACATTACACACAAATAGGATAAATAATGATATTTTACACATACATTGTACAGTGTTGCTTTTATGTACCAGTCCACATCAGAAAATTAAACACTTGAAATTAAAAATTATTTTTAAAAAACTTAATTTAATAGCACTTCTTCAGGCGCGTTTTCACATTTAGCGTTTTGTTAGATTCAATTTTATCATCTTTGCTTTTCGACACTTTTATTTTGAATAAAAATTTATTCAATGAAATCTGCTTTTGACAACTGCTCAAAATTTTTCTAAAATAGCTCATGCATCTTTAATTAACATTGTCTATTTATTACACAGCCGGTGATAAACTTTTCTAGACTTAGCATCTTTGTTAGTTTGACGTACCTAATAAGCACACCGACTGCCAAATTTGAACTAAGGCGAAGATTTTCTTGAACTCGTATGGTGATATATAATTGGTATGATAAGGCGAAAACCTCTCCTTGTTCAACTTTGTAACGTGGAAAAATTGAAAATTGGGGTAATCGTAGGCTGAAGGTGCACTGTACTTAAAACTACATTACAGCGTTACCCAGCAGCTACAAAATGTAGCAATCAGAATAGTGTCATAACAAATTATATTGCTGGCTCTACAAAAAAATAAAGTATTTACTAAAAATTTGAAAGACGATCATTAGCTGTATCTACTAAAGACTTCACAACAATTACATGGTCTCACCAAGTTTAATCTCAGAGACTTGGCTTATGAGTATGCTGAGCAAAATAACTGTAAATACCCTGATTCATGGAATAGGCGTGAACAAATCACACCAGAACTGATCAGGTCTCACTCCAAAGCAAGTCAAAGAAAAAGATCTACTAGAGGTGTAACCAAAAAAGCGGAGATTCTTACTTTAATGATTCTGTAATACCCAAAACAATGAAACGTAAAAGAGCTGCGCCTACACCAGCGAGTGACAGCAAGTTAAATGATGAACCCATTCCATTGTATGATGCGACGAATGACATACTGGATGAGGCAGAGTGTGACGATAGAAAAGTTATCAATGCCAGTGATCATGTTATAGTGAAATTTGCTACAAATAAATATGTAAAAAAATGAAAAGGCTCAAGTTGCGTTCGTCAAAGGCAGTGGTCAGCATTTTCTGTCTCCTGACCACTTGGATACCAGCTCCATTGAGATGTGTGATATCGTCATGAAATTACCAGAACCAGCATTCATCAGCAGAGGTCAAGAACTGGTGACAATCTCTGTTTTGATGTTGATATTTCATGATTTTCTTTTTAAACATGTAAGTTGATATTTTCATAACATAATTGTTGTGTTAAATTGATTTTTATATAAATAGTGTAACAAAATTTATTTCAATATCAACAATGATTGTCGGTTGAACATCTTCGGCTATGGCTATTTATTTTTAATTAACTGTCTCGTATGTTTCTAAACTTCAAACCTGCTTGAAAAGTGTGGTAACATTTAATATTCATAATAAGTATGTTCCCTATTCTACTCAATACAATTCTTATTATAAACTAAATCATTGCTTCTTAATTTTTATAAACGAACCATATTATCTTGTAGTTGAGGTAATATAGGCCACATTTCAGATTTAAAAATTCTGCTCATAGCTCCTAATTATTAACATCTATGATGGTGTATTATTGGTGTTTTATACATGCTAGTCTACCACATGATGAGCATAATTATGTTTGGATCGCGCCAATAGCTTCTTTTCCAAAATCCCTTTTAGGTGAGGTGACCCATTTTGTCACCACTTCCCTACTAACAATTTGTCAAATGCTATAAATATATACTCAACAACAAGTGCCATAAACAAACCATAATCATAATACATGCAGAAACAAAAATAAAAAATTCTTAAAACTTGTTTTTACATTTTTAAAACAAAAATATTAACATGGTTTGCTCGGCCGGTTACGTTCTGATTGTTGCGTCTGTTTGGAACTATTTCATATTTTTCTGGCTGTTCAATACCTGCTACAATGTCTTCCGATTTCAACCTTCTTGAACTTCTACACAGCTGAGCTAGTCGATATTACCATTTAAACAATTTTTGGTCCAGTAAAACTTTCCACGATGCAATTTTGAATAGAAACATCTAGCGCTAATAAAAAAACCACATGCCATCACAATAGCCTCAAAATTTTAGACTCAAATTTTCCATCATGAATGCATAAACCTTTTCCTATGCAAACTTAAGTATCAAGATCATTTTAAAAAAACTACCATTAAACTGATACAGCTAGTAGATATTTTGATGGTGTTGCAATAAAGTTTGAATGAAAATCCTAAAGTAGCTATGTGGCTTTATACCGCATTAATTATATTATTTGTAAATACTGTTTTTTATAATAATCTCATGGTTAAGTTATTGGGTTATTTTTTTCTCTAGTTAACCAATTGTTAATCAACTATAATAGCTGGGTGTTACATAATAACAATGTGTTCTAGGGTTTCAGGGTTGGGCAGGATTGAGCAAAAATACATGCAATCACATATTTAACTGTCTCAACGTGAAGTTAAAAAGCGAACTTCCGTTCAAACAGAAACAATGGGTGACCTAAAGGTGATCAATGTAATAGAGTCAGTATTAGTTCATTTTTGTGGACACTTTTCTCTTAATCATTTGGGTTTGTAATGATTAAGAGTGCTAAATAGTATAGGTCAAAAAGAAATAGCGTTCAAATAGGAGCGGCGTTCAATCAAGGGTGGTCTACTATTTTTCGAACCTTCTGTCATGGTGGCAGTCAAATAGAGAGGGTGTTCAAATAAAGGCGGTGTTCAATTAGGCGTTATGCGGTAAATGCCAGTAGCTCAATCACAGCGATAACTGCCTACGCACTCCTGATAATAAGATATCTAGCAGCCATAACAAGGTGGACTGGAGCATGCTTAAGGGAATCAGAAAGCAACTTGCAAGCTGCGGTTCAAGAGTGAAGCACTCAGCCTCAAGTCTGACACTGAAAGGTGAAACTTTTCTACAAAAGTGCCAAAATCTATATAAGCGTACCGCAGACATTACAAAGTAACAGAGCATAAAAGCCTAAGCAATCTCCATGGCTACCTTAGCCAGGTTTCTGGCTAAACTTCACTCAAATGCTATGAGAAAGGAACCATTCAAGGATGATAAAAAACCTGAGTGGTACACCAGAATGTCCATTTTGATTGCCGCTTGCAGGTATATGATGTGTAACTGGTAAACACATGTGTAACTAAACAAAAGGGATCTAACAGCTCATACAGGATTTCTAATCTTGGCGACATGGAAGCAAGTGCTCAAATGAAGCAATCCAAAACACAGATATCTCACTCTAGAAACAATCCTGCATGTAGAGTGCAGTGCGCATGGATACATCAGCCACCATTTGTTTGCATCATAAGTAGATGCAAACAGCTAGCATACCCTGAGCAGCATGACTACATTGTGGGTGTGGAAATGTGTATGGAAGCATATGCTATAAGTTAGGCATCAGTAATCCACAATACCAGTGGGAAAGTTTTTCCTCTCAACAAGCTGGAGTAGAGCTTGATGAGGGAAAAGACCACATCCTTGAAACTGACCGTTGAAAGCTTAGTATAAACTCTTCTACACAAGCTAGTTACATATAATTTGAAAATATCAAACTTGCTCTTTTTATGCGCAGTGATGAGAGTAAATAGTAGTTGCAGGTATTCAGCTTCTCCACCAGTCAGCTAATGTCAAAAGGATAATTGCTACAGAGAGTGGCTAGCTGCGATATCTGCATTGTCTTGTGTAATTGTCTGGTTTATGATTGCATATAAACAAAATTTGAAATATTTTTATCAATACCAAGTTAGTCAATATCATGCAATTATTACAGATATGCTTAGACTAATTCCAAACTTACCACCCAAAGTGATGTTTGACTTTTCAGATGCCTTGACAACAGCAAAGCCTGGATGCGGAAGGCCTTCCACCTCGAAAGCTTTGAATGCCTTTTTAATTCCTTCTGCCTCAGTTTTCAATTCCTCAGAATGTGTCTTGTTTATCTGTATAAGACAATAAAAACGATTATTATATAGCTCTATTACTACCATTTTTAGCAGATACTATAAACTGGCTCTTTTTAATATCTTTTCAAATTGTAAGTATCACAGTATACTTGAATATTGATTAGTATGCGTGACTATAATCTAAAGTAAGTGACACACTGCGGCCTTTATTTCAGTTTTTCGCATCATACATGGATTTATTGAATTATCAAAAGTTTTACTGATAAGCTGCCAGTCAAATAGCATATAAATATTATAATTACCAGGTCATCAAGCTGCATCGGTCGATGTGATTCTCTCCAATCTCTCACCAAGATTATGTTTCTTTTGAAAATACTTCCTGTCGCATTTTCATCAGCATGAAATGCACACAACTGAAATTGTATAGTAAGGATAATGCACTGATAATTTAAAGTCTAGAGTGCACTAAAGGTGCAGGGATTGCAATAAAGGTGCATATCAACACAGAGAAGAATATTATCAAAATTAGATTTGTTCACAGTTTATTTTATCAACTGTTGACTGTTTTTTATCCTAAATTCTAAAATATCACCTCAACAAAACTATTCTCTTTCTTGGAAAAAGAATTGTGTTTTGATTACCTTTACTTCGTGTTCATGACATGAAATGGTGTTCAGTATGCCTGCCAGTTCTGGGGGAGTCCACCTTATGGCAGACACAAATCCTGGCTAACTCAGTTGTAGGAAGGACAATGATTTGCCTCCAACTCAACTGTTACTGACCTGGTCTGGTCTGATGACTACCATTAGGATGCTAGTGAAAAGTTATGAGGTGTGCCAAGTCATTCAGCACAATGAAACTTGCAGAACTGCCCTGCATATTGCAAAATACATAAAAGATCTATGCAAGAACCTAGCTCCACTTACACTGAGGCGAGAAATAGCATCTGCTCCCATACTTTGGTTAACATTTAGAATGTGTACATCTGCCAACTGCAGTCCAAGAAACAGAATCAGGTTATCCAAGGTTGAGTTACCTCTCATGGAATCGGCAGTTCCTTGACAATCCATTAAGATGATGGCTTTCTGTAGCAGTAAACACAACCTTATGTTTAATAACACCACAAAGTTTACTCAAGTTTACAAAGGAACTGAGAGTTTATGATCATTGTATTTTAATCAGATACTTATATAGTTGCACATGTAATGAAAATAGTTTGATAACCATAAAAATAATATTTACTAAATTTGTTTCCTAGGTTTTGTGCTGACATAGAAAAGAGAAATAACTAAATTGGAACATGACCATTGCTGTTAACAGATGGTGCATTAATTTGATCAAGAATAGCAACATCAAAACTTGTGATGATTGCATTCGAAAAGGTTATTACTGGGGAGACAACTTGTTTTAATCAGAAACAATCTTTCATGAGATGATTTAAACTCATTTTAGGGCTATTTTTTAGTGTTATTGACATGGTTAGTTGAAAAAAATGGTTACACTAAAAACAACGCCTTTTAGCACTTAATTTTTGGCAAAATATTTGTTACAAAATTCTGAAGTTATGAAGTTAGGAAGAGCTTTTCTTTCATCTTCACGCTTCTCTAATACCCTTTAAAAATGGCAACTGATTTTGTCACTGAGAAGTTTTTAATTATATATGCTTGCAGAAAGGAAGTGAGGCAATAACAATATATTTCATAAAATGTGTATTTGGAGTCATATAACATACCCCTTCTATAAGTTTTGGGTACATGTACATCCAAATTCCATGTGTTACACTTGTTTCACCACCTGCCCAGTGTCCGCCTTTTATTGGTATGGTTTTTGCACTTTTCCAACCAACCTCAGTTGGATGCTTAAACAACAACAGTTGTTATAATGCATGTTGATTAATATATTTTAGATTATCAACCTATTTATAGCTGTTTTATTTGACATTAAAATATTAAAACAATCACTGAAAAAAAATACAAAAGTTAATGAAAAAGTTGAAAGAACATCAACGACTAACTTAACAGAATGAGGAATAAAAAGATCTTAATGTCATGAGGCAACAGACGAAATATTGATTATAGTGATATTCAACAATTATATCTTAATGTATTAGTATCAAAACGCTGTGAGAATCATCAGGAACTACTAGATTCTTTAATATTATTTGTTATTGTCACAGTTTAGTTTAGATAGCAAAATGTCTCTTACCGTTGTGCAGTAGTCAAGGTACGTCTTCATGAGGTTCAGCAAAAATGATTTACCAGACCTGTACGTTCCAGATATACAGATCAAAAACACCTTAGCATCTTCTGTAATATATCCTCCTTTTAGCATCTTTTCAAATGCTTCCAAGTCATAGCTTGGTCTATCTCCTTCTAGCTTTATTACCAGCTGTTGGTTTTGCTGTAAACGAAGAGTGATTATTAAATGGCATGCTAATGTTTTATTGAAAAGTTTTTCAATTATTATATATGTGTTAAAAACCTGCTGTGAAATAAAACTGGTAAATATTATTTACTTCCAACAGAAACATAACTATCCAACTAGAGCTACAAATGTATTTAGAAGATGACAACTCACCATTGCGTAAACAGGTTTCTAACCTATTATACCGGGCAAAAGTTACTTTAAAAAAAATTCTTTAAATTTAGTTTTAAAGCGGAATGCCTAAATATAACTTAAGCAAATACCTTGTAAACACACAAACATATGTGCAGCCATCTTCATTAGTAAACATCTAGTTGTTACCATATTAGTTTGCTCAATTCGTCTTATTTTCAACTTACAAACCATTACTATTTTTATTAAACAATAACTGCCTTTTGAAAAATAATTTATTAATCTGCATTAATCTTTATTCAGTTTTTTTCAGTCAATTAACTTTTTGACTATAACAATTTCATCAATTATTATATACAATTTAAGGTGTTTATAAGACCATCTTAAAAGTTATTAAGTTGGACATATAAAAAATTACAAAAAACTTCTGTCTATAATTTATGACATGACAGACAGTGAGGTTTTTAATAAATTATGTTTATTTATTTGAAAATAGACAACTTTGAACAGCACTAAAAGAGCATGAACGCCTAAACAAGAAGATGCTAATTTTGTTTAATTTGTCCAGATCTTGAAGTTATCAAGGCCTATTTAGAGCATGTATGACATAAAACCACAAAAAGACTAGGTTTTGTAGACCTATTTTCCATGTTTAAACTTTTTGAAATGACTAGTACTACTCATTAAACATTGCCATGTAAGATGGGCACAGTGTCAAAGATGCATTTCATAAAAAAGGTAAAGGGTTTCCTAAAGGAATAACATATGTACATGGTTAAAAGTGTGTGTAAAACACAAGACCGATGAAGTGTGTATGATGTGACCAAAAAAACGCGGATGATGTGATGCAGTAATTTTTATATGATTATCAGCCATTTACTCGTGTTGAAATTTACAACAAACTTAACACTGTTGGTAAAAATCATTATTTAGCATAATTGAATACTTATATGAAAAACCATAACATAATTATAATAGTCTATAAAATTAAGTATATGTGTAACAACAAGCATAAGTATATGCCATTGGTAAAAGCGTGAAAGAAAAATACACAATGACAAACTATTCAGGTAAATTTAATATTCGAAAATGCAAATAACTGCAAAAATTCTGAACATCTCAATTACATCTAGAGAGAAAAGTTTTATCCAATCCAGCAAACAAATACTGTAATTTGTTGATTAAAATTGGGCATGTTAGGATAGTGTGTATACCACAAAACCTTTATTTAAACGCCATGGCTTTCTGTTTTTCAACTCTTTTGTATGATGGCATTAAATTAGAGATGAAATTTAATAAAGGGGTTAGCGTTCAATTTTTTAACTAGCAGCTCAAGATTTTGGGAAGTTATACTTCATTTAAGCTAACTTAACTGATTAACGGATGATAACATAACATCTAATATAAAGTTACATTATATGATAATTTACCGAACAACGAGCGATAAAAATAGCGACCAACATAAAACTACAAAACAAGAAATATACAATACAAAATAGCATGATGATTACAGGTATGTAATAAAATGTTTAATCTTAAAAATCAAATAATACATCGCTATTGCAACAGATCTCGTCGTTCTCTAAAGCTTGCTCATCTGCATCAAAGAGTTGAATGTCATTTTTATTAGTAATGCCAGCATTGGCCCGCGCTTGCTGGAGACCTTCCGTTCCAGTCTTAATCTTAATCAGGCCGTCTGACCTGAACCGATAAATCTCGTTACCCTTAGAGTTGTTTAAAGCGTTGGTCAGCTTATATCCCTTGGATGATTTGATGTTTAGAATTTTTCGATTCATGCCTGCTCAACATGCCTGCCAAAATTTATCCATGTAGCTACGTTCTTGTAGTGATCTGAGGGAGTTTAACGCACAACTTATGAGGTTTAATTGAATGCCAAGGCCTCAATGTAGTAGGCTCAATCTCCAGGCACCATGATGCAGGTGAGCATATTCTTGCGTTTAATGCATGGTCAATGCATCTACTGTAATATTGACCCACAAAACTCAAAGTCCAATGAAATCAGACTAGTCCTCTAGTACAATATGCCTAGTTAAGTACATTTAATAACTAGTTAGCGTGATAAATGTCAAAGTGTGGCTCATATATAGGTTGCCTTCCAATAAAGATGGCCTTCAAATAAAGGGTGGCGCTCTATTTTTCAGGCCTTCTGCCATAGTTGCATTCAAATAGATGTGACCTTCAAATGAAGGTCGCATTCAAATTCAGGTTTTACGTTATGCTTCTTCTCTACCCAAGACTTGTCATTTTTCTTTATAACAAAATCTAAACCTATAGACAACTAAACTCTCTTTAGAAACGTTACTTCAAACTCCCTGATTTCTAGATATAAAAACATAAGTCCTACTAAACTGAAAAAATGAAGCAAAAAAAAGTCATTTAGTGCTGTGCACAAAAACTTGAGCAGATGAACTAGACTTTAGATAAGTTAGAGAGACTTAGAAAAAAACTAAGACCAAAACTTCACATGGGCTATTCACTACGCCAAACAAAGATGACTAGTTTATCTTTTAGTTGAACACACGCATTCTTAAAACTGTGAGTTTATAAGAGGAACTACTAACAACAAATAACAGACTACTGATACTTGCAACAAAATTAGTTGTTCTAACTTTAGCAAAATCAGATTTGTCTAAACATAGGCAAGGAACTTCGAAGCATTAAAAGGGGCAAACAAAACCTGAAAATAATTTACAGAGAACATCTATTGCAAAAGATTATTTAAAAACAGAGCTAACTGCAGTATAGTAGTCGTATAGTAGTAGTATTAAGTAGTCTGTGAGACTCTCAGACCCTCTAGTCTCAGTAAATAACTCACACTAAGGAATGGGTATGATTTTTACAAATGAATTTCCAGATTGCTTGGTTTCAAACAACAAAACCAGCTTCAATTCGAGTACTTTCAAGGATTAATGAAAAAATATAAATTGGATTCAAAAAAACAGTCTTTTATCAGAAACTTTGATAAAGAAGATTTGAACAGTACTATTCATTCATATGGTAAAGACCTGACCCTGTTAGCTGAGCCAGCCTTACTATCCTAACAAGCCGCTGCAGCCTGAACTCTGGGCCATCCCCTAGTCGGCCTGCCTGACACACCTAGTGGTCTGATCAGGCCGTGGTTGTTGCCCAATCTCAGGCTCGCTTGGAACCCTAATACAGCCTGCTCTCTGAGTCCCTATCTTGGCTAGTCTAGGTCCCGGGCTAGCTTACTGTAGGGCCTGATCTCTAATGCTATTGCATCTCTGATCAGGTCCAGTCGCAGCGCAGCCCAACCCCTAGCCTTCCTTAGGTATCTCTCAGGCAGTTCTTATCCATAGCCAGATCAGTTCTGGTAGAATGGTCCTGTCTAAGCCACCCAGGCAGGCATAAACGTGATCAGTTCGTGTGAGTAAAGTTAGTCTATTTATTATGTATATAAAATTGTGAATACATGTGCAACAACAGCATCAACAGCATCGAGCTCGCAATTATCCCAATGAGGTGACTTGCGCCTCCTCCTTATATACTGTTCTTTTTCCGCCCACTTACATAATAATTACATAACAACACATAATTGCGTTACGTTACGGCAGGCCGGTGTGGCAGGCCTAGATACAAAGTGTTATATAATAGGATATATGAGAAATGCGTACGTAGGGTTGTAATAATGAACACAGATATCTAAAGATAGAAGCATAACTAGTACATTTGTCCAGTCCTCCACACTCTCCTTCCCCCAATTGTTCAACCTGGGGTTAACAATTAAAGAAGGTGGAGCCGAAGGAAACTTATTCGTATTGGCGAGCGCAGCTCCTTAGTCGTTGTACCTCCTGCTGACTTTCTTGGGCCAGCCGGCGGTATCGTTGGTATTCTCTTTCTTCTCATTTAGCAAGGCGGAGGTAGTTCTCTTGTTTGTCAGTGTGGCGGAGCTCTGCACTTCTGCTGGCTGGAATGTGGGTTTTGGTGCCCAAGTCCGTCTCTATTCTCTCCTTGTCAGCAGTGCTAGCATATACTTCTAGTACTGGCTCAACTCCTTTTGTCTTTCCCGGATCTTTTCTGGGGCCGGAGTAGGTGTGGGGCTTTCTTCTTGCCGGGTGCTCATCTGTCTGGAAGAAAATTTCTTCAAGAAGAATTTCTTGAAGAACTTCTTCTTGAAGAATTTCTTCAATCTTGAAGAAATGATCTGCCCGGTCCCTCTTTGTCTCCCGTTACCTGACAATTATCTATCCTGATCGTCAGGTTAGGGAGGCCTGTATTTTTGGTCTGGGTGATTTTCGGTTCAGGGCTCTCCGCCCTCTCCGGCTGTGTAGGCCTCTTTCTCTTCTGGCTTACCTTCCTGTTTGCAACCCACCCCTTCCCATCCTTTACAGGCAGACAGGTGCCAAAAGGGGGGTGGTTCTACCAACCGACATACCGGCAAAAGTTCGGGAAAGACTCCTGGTCTACTTGATACACCACGCATGGGTGGTTCTTTGGGTCCTTTTCTTTCCATTGGTGTTTGTAGATGGTGAAGAAAGAAGAGGAACTCTTCTGACATCGACACCAAAAACGCCAGTAATGTTGTCGAATGTGTCGCCAAACCACCCGGCTCTCCTTATTTTTGAAACTGCAGAGGCGGCATTCCTCCTCTCTCGGTCTTCGGCAGCCTCCATTTTCTGGTACGACGCAGGGGTATACCATATATCTCTTGCCAAGCTTTTCCGTTTGGCCGGAACTGGCTTATCCGTATCCCTATTATCTTTGTCCATCTTGGTGTTGGATGGAGGATCTCGACCGCGCCTAACCTTGGTCTCTAGTGGAGGCTTACCCGGAGGTAGTGCCACCCCACTCCCGACCCGAGAGCTCTGGCCCGTGGTATCATGTGTATCTTTATTTAGGTCACACCTACCTTTGGGCACCCTGCTTTCTCGTTTTCCTTTAGGTTGTAATGTTTCTTCCAAGTTTTCCGGAGTCAGGCTTCGTGATTGCCTCTTTCCGTTTGGTTTGGCCAGTATCTGTATAATCCGTATGTTAGTTATACTGCCTTCGCTGGGTTGTGTCCCTTTGTACGCGACTGGTGCTATCTTTTTGTCCGTCCTCATATTTTTAGAAGATGGGCTTGATCCGTATCCTTGGCCTGATCTCTCATGCATGGTTGATATCTCTGTCTCTTCTAATATACCGTCTAGTTCGGCCAACAATTGCTGTAATTCTTCGTCTTCCATGGCCTCGTGGTTTGTGTTTTTCTTATCCAAGTAAGCGTGGTTGAGACAGCTGCGGACTGGCTGAAGCAGTTGATTATAATGGAGTAAGCTGCAAATGGACTGTCCAGGAGCAGCGCTAAATTTCAATGAGGGTAATGGCGGCCAGTTTCCGGTGGAATCTCGTCCCTGACCCCGGTCAACTCTATTGCCGGTATTTCTCGGGCCAGATCATTCCTGGCCGGAAAATCTCTCTACTCCCGAGATCTCCACGGCCTCCGTGATCTTCGCCTCTTCTCCTAAGACTTCTCGTTCTACTTCTACCGCCCTTGTGGGTTGGTCTTTGGTGGTCAAGGCCTTTTCTAATTCTACCATCGATTCCTTCAGAGTTTGGTATTGTATTTTTTCTTTCTTGTCGAGGCTGATGCTTCCTCCCTCGAGCAGCCTCTCTATCTCTCCCACCCGGGTTCTTAGCACTTCATATCTCTTTCTGGCCGCTATGTCGCTCCTAGCCTCTTCAGAAAGCAGTGAATTGCCTAGGTTTCCACTTTCGGGGTCAACCCGGTGGCATACTGCCTGCCCATACCGTACGGGCAGTCCTGTCGTTTGTCAGGGCTTTCCGTCCCTCCTGATTTCGACGGGCTTCTCTGTCCTGAATAACTCTGGCTCCACCCGAGTCTCTCCCCCGGCCGGAACCGGTCTAAAGAACCAGGGTGCGGGATCTACCAGCTCGGGTCATCTGAAGACTTGGGGTCCTGGTATCGATGTCCCACCCACCTCTTCCCCCTATCAAACCTGGCCTGATAGGCTCAACTGGGGCTATTGGGTCGGACTCGGGTTCCGGGTCATCCTGCTCTACTTTCGGGGGAGCCGTCTGGTCAAGGGCGCCGTCGTGCACTCCCCTAGTGCCGGGGTCCACTAGAAGAGGACCCTCTCCCTCCGTCAGGGCCTCCAGCATTCGTCTCTGGAACATATCCCGATTAGTCGTGGTGGGGAGGAGGTCCATGTCTCCTTGCCATATGGGTGGTTGGAGAAGAGGTTCTCTTCTGCTGAATTCTGGGGTGGGCAACAGCTCCACCAGTTCCCCTCTTCCTTTTCCTATTCCCGGTAGCACCCCGCATGTTGGGTCATCTAGCAGGCTCTCTGGTGGCCGGGGCCCTATCATTCGCCTCTGGGCACGCAAAGTACGGCTTCAGGCGCTCCTTGTTCTGCACGGACACTTGACCCTGCCTATCCACTTGGTAGGTATTGATGGCATGGCATTTGGTGATCGTATACAGCCCTACATATTTGGGCTGCAACTTGGGGTTCTCCCCCTTCTTCGCCTCTTGTTCACCAGTAATACCAGGTCTCCTACCTCAAACAGTGGTGGCTCCTTGTCATCTTCGATTCGGACCCTCATCTGTCATTTATGAAGGGTCTCGTAAGTCTCTTCCAGTCGATTGGCCAATTATAAGACGTTGGGCTGTATGGCCTGACTGACTGTCTGCAGCAGCTGGTTCTGAGAGCTGGTCGGGCAGTCAGAGTTCCCTACCCATCATCATAAAATTGGCGGTCTCTCCCGTGGCGGAATGGGGTGTGCCCTGGAAGGCCCTCATGATTTGGGATAGTAACAGATCCCATTCGGTCGGTCCTCTGCATAAAAGTAGGGCTCTCAAAGAGTCTCCTAGGCTCCTGTGTTTTCTCTCCACGATACCATTCCCCTGGGGGTGGTACAGGGTGGTCCGCGTTTTGTTGACGTTCCATAGCCCACACAACTCGCTCATGAGCTTGGATTCAAACTGGGCCCCTTGGTCAGAATTCAACTCCGTGGGTAGGCCAAAATCGCAGAACACCCTTTCATCTAGGGTCGTGGCTACCACCAAGGCAGTTGCATCCGGAATCGCTAGGGCATCTTGCCATCTGGAAAAGTGATCACTAATTACCAGGATCCATTTATTTTTCTGGTCAGTCTCTGGCATCGGTCCCACCAGGTCGACTGCCAACTTCTGCCAAGGTCGTCCGGCATATAACCGGTGCCTACTTTTTTCTGCATGGTTTCTCCCTGGCTTTTGCTACCTGACAGACCTCACAAGTTGTGATGAGGCGTCGCACATCTGCGGTCAACCCCAGCCAGTACCAGTTTAGTAGTAAATTTTTTGCCGTCTTGTGTACCCCTGCATGGGCCAGTCTGTGCGTCTCCCAAATCACCCGGTTCCGGTCTGCCCGGGGGCATAGGGTACACCATCTGGGGTGGCCGTTCGCTGCTAGCCTGACTTCCAGGACACCGTTAGTCGACGGCCTCATGGCTTCCCGTCTTCTATGTAGAATCCGGAGCTCATTACTCCCTAGGGTTAACTCTTTCTCCGGTAATTCCTGGTCGTTTTGTATGGCCCAGTACATTCTAGCCACGGCTTGAGTTCCTTCCACTTGGCTCTGCACCAACTGGCGAAAGTTTCGTTCGCCGGGTAGCTTGACGGCTGTCACCGTGTTGGATTTTCCCTTCAGCATGGCTTGTTTGCTCGGACCTCCATCTCTTTCCTTTATCCTTGTGCACTGTCGACAGTCCTCCGGACAGGCTTGCCGGCTCAGTCTGTCGGCGTTTCCGTGTTTGACTCCCGGCCGGTGTTCCAATTGATTACCAGCCACCGGGCAACCTGAGCTGACAGTTTCCTTCTTTGGCACAGCCATCTCAGGGAGGCATGGTCCATACGGAGTACAAAATGTTGTCCATACAGGTAAGGCCGGAAGTGCTTGACGGCTTTTACTACCGCCAGGAGTTCCTTACGGGTCACACAATAATTCGGTTCCGCTGAGCTAAGTGTTTTACTGTAGTAGTCTACTACCGTCTCCCTACCATTCTGGTTCTGAGACAACACAGCTCCCACCCTCACATTGCTGGCGTCGGTGTCTAGAATATACTTGTTTTTAGGATTGGGATATCCTAAGACGAGTGCCGTGATTAGGCCACGCCAGAGTGTCTCGAACGCTGATTGTTTTACGTCGCCCGACTGCCATGGTTTCCCCTTTCCTGTCACGACAGTGAGTGGCTTGGCGTTCGTGGCGTAGTCCTTTAGATATTGTCTATAATATCCGGTAGTTCCTAAGAAGGCCTGTAGTTCCTCTACATTTTGGGGAACTTGCCATTCGGCCACTGCCTTGACCTTGTCCGGGTCCGTGGACACCCCTTCTGAACTCACGACATGGCCGAGGTATCTCACCTTCTCCTGGAGGAGCTTGCAATTAGAGGGTTTTAGCTTCAGCCTGGCAGTTGCTAGTCTCTGGAATACTTCCTCCAAGCGAGCCAGGTGAGTCTCGAAGTCGGGGGCGATGACGATAATGTCATCCAGGTAGAGCAAAAGAGTTTTCCAGTGGAGTCCTTGCAGTACCGATTCCATCAGTAATCTCTGGAAAGTGGCGGGGGCCGACGTCAGCCCAAACGGCAGCACCCTCCACTTCCACAGTCCGCTCCGTGTTGCAATTGCAGATCTTTCCTGGGCCTCCTGATCCAAGGGCACTCGCCAGTACCCAATGGTCAGGTCTAGCGTGCTAAAAAATCGACTTCCTGCCAGGGCATCCAGGCTCTCGTCGATTCTTGGAATCGGATAGGCGTCCTGTTGGGTAATGGCATTCAGTTGCCTGTAGTCAATGCAGAACCTCCATCCGCCATCTTATTTCCATACCATGACCACCGGAGAGCTCCACGCCCCATTGGCAGGCTCAATCAGGCCCTTCTCTAACAATTCGGTCACCTGTCTGTCTGCCTCTGCCTCCTTGAGTGGTCCCAACCTGTGAGGAGGTTGTCTAATGGGTCTGACTCCTTCTATCAGTGGTATGCTATGTTTCACCAGATTAGTTCGCCCTACGTCACCATCGTATTTACTGAATACGTTCTGGTATTTGGCCAGCAGGGCGGCTAGTTTCTGTCTCTCCTGGTCGTGTGAACAACCTCGGATGGACTGATCGTGTAGTTCGACCAGATGCTCAAGCACTACCCACCTGGCGTGTACAGCCGCACACCTTACTCCGGCCGCCTCGGTGTCGAAGTCTTCCTGTTCCGACCAGTGCTCGGCCTGCACATCCTCTGCCCTGATGGCGGTGTACGAGCCTATCATGTGTCCGGCCGCCAGCTCTATGGGGTGACTACCCAGGTTTAGGCATTGTACGGCCACATCACCCTGGTCTCCGGGTTGATTTAGGCTACGTGCCACGGGAAGGTGCGGGTCGGAGCCCTCTATTATACCCACTGGTACATAATTTCTGGCCAAGATTCTCCCCACCACTCTTACCTCGGACAATGGTGAAATGGTGACCTTCTTCCAGGAATGTACTTTAGACACCATTACCCTGCCGTACTTGTTTGTGCAGGTGAGCTTTCTGTCTCCAATGGAGATGACTGGTTGGTCGAATTCCATGTTGCAACGGTGTGAGATCAGAAAGGGCATTCCCATAATGGCATCTTTGCTGATCTGACTCACAATGAAATTCTCCTCAATCGGTACATCGTGGATTCTCCCGGTTAGTCGGATTAGCCCGTAGAACTGGAGCTTGCTCTCGTTCGCCATGAGCCCATACCGGTCATTTTCCTCCAGCTGTGCTTTTACCCTTTCCGGCATCCTGTCAAATACTTGCTTAGACAACAGGTTTGTGTTGCAGTTGGTGTCTATGAGGAAAAGCAGGTCTTGTCTCTCCACCTTCCCCAGCAGGAAGTAGCTTGACTTATGGGGCTTTTCAAAGGCCCCAATCCTTGGTAGCTCCCCCATTCCGCAGGCGTCGTTATACGCCTCTTCAGAATATGTTTTTTGTGGATGACCCCGAGGCCGGTCTGGTGGTGGACTCTTTTCGAGCTGTTCCACCAGGCTTTCCTCGGCAGTAGCTGGCATTGTGCTCTCCCCGTACCGGCCTGTCGGACCCGACACCGGACTCAGGCGTTGGCCTGGGTCTCCACTCCGGAGGGGGCCGACTTGGTTCGGCTCTCGTCCCTCCTCTAACACAGATCTCTGGGAGGTTAGGCTCAATCTAAGCCCTCCCCATTCCTGGATCTACAACCCCCTGGTCTCAGGAAGTGCTCCACCATGGCTCGGTCCTCTTTTACTCCAAATCTGGAGGGTACAGATCTCTGGAGAGGCTCAGCCCCTGATGAGCTGGCTCTCGCTCCCGATCTGCCCTATCCAAATTTCTGGAAAGGATCAGCGCCGGCTGGGCCTTCTTCCCCCGACCTAGGTCATTCTTGTTTCTGGAAGTGTTCAACCAAGGCTAAATTTCCCCTCCTTCCCGATCTGCGCTTAGGTCTCCCGAGAGCTCCAGCCAATGCCGGATCTGCTCCCTGTCCCGACCCTCGCGGCCCAGATCTCTTGGAGTAGTTCACTCTGGTTGGACTTCCCTCTGGACTTCTGACATTTTCTGAAGTCTCTCGTGGTCTAGCCCGCCTTTGGATTTGGTGGACATAACGCCTTTGGGCCTGTTGGGCCGCCTGTGGCGACTCCCGAGGATCCACCTCCTTATCTCCTTCGTCTTCGTTTAGACCCTTTAGGCTCTGGTACGGTTTATAAGTGTGAAGCATCCCCACCAGAGGTCTCCGGGCGGGAGCCACCGGGTTTGCGGGGTAGAGCCAGTTTTCTGGGTCCACCTCTGCCTTCCTTCGTCCTGCCTCTCTCAATTTTCTGCGGTTATGAATTATTGGTGCGCTATTGCAGCCAGTAGGTTGCCCTACTGCTGCGGGCGGTAGGCGTTTCCCTGGTTCGGTTTCTGGGCGGCGCTGCCACTGGTCTGTGTCCTGGGGCAGTTCCTACTTCAGTGACCTGCCTGATCGCACCCCCAGCACTTGACCACCTCTCTTTCCCGTGTCACCTGCTGTGGAAAACCCCGTGACTGATTGATTTGTGTTTTCAGGTCAGCCATCTCTCTCTTTAGGTCTTTCATCATTGTCAAGAGTGCCCCTAGTGGGTCAGGGGCAGTCCGGGCCACTACGGCCTGCTCTCCAAGAGCCTGCTCTTCTTTGGCCTGCGCGAACCCTTCCGGCTGAACCGCCCTTATTCCGGATCTCATCGGGTGGCTCTGCCTGGTGGTCATATCGGGCCGTATCTGCAGGTACTCGTTTCCCGCTCTCACAGCGGTCTCCAGGTTGGGAGTGGGTACTGCCAATAGGTGTCTTTGTAGGTATATGTTACCTAACGACCCGCAGAAAGTTTCCACCACCATCTCCTCTTTCATGCGATCGGATAGCTCCTCGAACGCAATACTCGTGAGTTTTTCTATTCGAGTAGCATGCTCAAATAGTGTAGTGTGATGTTCTTTCCTCAGGCCTTGTAGCTCAGTTTTCGCTTCTTTGGGGTCATGCCAAACCTTGCTCGGAGGTTGTTAATTACCAGCTGCAGCGTCTGTCCATGTCCACATTCCTTGGCCTGCTCTCTCAGCCTTCCTCGAATGTGTAGTAGGGCAGATCTGGCTCCCCAGTTGTTCGCGATAGCCACATCATTGAACTGCCTTATGAAGGCCTCCACATCACCATTCCCATCGTATTCAAGAGCCTTTAATGTCTTTCTGGGTACGGGGGGTTACTGATTCCTCTGCACCTCTTGGTTAACAATCATTCTTTTCAGCGCATTTGTCAGTAGCTCTAGACCATCTAGTCCTTCCCTTTAGGGGACTCCCGGTCGTTCCGCTCTGCAAGCACGTCTGGCCATGATTGTGCCTTGTTAGTCCTCTTTGTGGGTTTATTCTATCCCACTGCTGCCACCAGTGTAAAAGCCTGACCCTGGTAGCTGAGCCAGCCTTACTATCCTAACAAGCCGCTGCAGCCTGAACTCTGGGCCATCCCCTAGTCGGCCTGCCTGACACACCTAGTGGTCTGATCAGGCCGTGGTTGTTGCCCAATCTCAGGCTCGCTTAGAACCCTAATACAGCCTGCTCTTTGAGTCCCTATCTTGGCTAGTCTAGGTTCCGGGCTAGCTTACTGTAGGGCCTGATCTCTAATGCTATTGCATCTCTGATCAGGTCCAGTCGCAGCGCAGCCCAACCCCTAGCCTTCCTTAGGTATCTTTCAGGCAGTTCTTATCCGGAGCCAGATCAGTTCTGGTAGAATGGTTCTGTCTAAGCCACCCAGGCAGGCATAAACGTGATCAGTTCGTGTGAGTGAAGTTAGTCTATTTATTATGTATATAAAATCATGAATACATGTGTAACAACAGCATCAACAGCATCGAGCTCGCAATTATCCTAATGAGGTGGCTTGCGCCTCCTCCTTATATACTGGTCTTTCTCCGCCCACTTACATAATAATTACATAACAACACATAATTGCGTTACGGCAGGCCTGTGTGGCAGGCCTAGATACAAAGTGTTATATAATAGGATATATGAGAAATGCGTAAGTAGAGTTGTAATAATGAACACAGATATCTAAAGATAGAAGCATAACTAGTACATTTGTCCAGTCCTCCACACTACGTATTACTAATAATTTAGTGTATAGCTGTACCAAAAGTGCTGCAGAAAAACTAGTTTCAAGTGTCACGTCTTTATAATGCTTTTGACAATATGTAAACTAAAGCTAGAAAAGAACTCTTTTATAGAACTCCGAATTGTATAGTACAAAAGCAACAATACCATGAAATTTTAAAGTTAATAGTTATCTCAATCAAGAAAGAATAAAATTTAACTATTTCTTTTATGAAACATGTTTAGCTGTGTGTAGGAGAGAAGGTAGAATAATAAGATACTAAGATGGTCAGATCATTCATGACATCAATCATCAAAGTTATTATTGTGGATGCTAGTGTTCATTACTCGATAACAACCGACAGGAAATAAATTGAGTTGGTAATTTTGATACAAGCAGAAAAACTTGCAGATATGGTACTAAATAGTATCATACAGTAAACATTATACCAATTGGAGGCATATAAACTATAACCACTAGAGCAAAGTAACTTATATGACTATACTTTTGTTTTTGAACCTGTGAAGGGGTGCTGCACGGGTTCTCTGTAATTAGGAGTAAGTTTTGCTGGTGTTAATCATCACTTCAATTAACTGTTTTTATATATAGAAGGCTATTTTTTAAAAATTCTGCAAAAAATGTAATTGATCCTCATTTGATCTATAAATCAGATCAAGCTATAATCATTATACTAGTGAAACAGCAAACATCTCCATGTCATACAGGTTATTTCTTTCAAGCAGTTTCGAATAAAAATATACAATATATCTTAGGCAAATTGTTCAAAGACATTTGTTTTATTTTTGCTACTTTGTGATGAGTTTTTGCCTAGTCAAATTTTATTTAGCTGAATTGAGCCAAAAATAAACTTCCATGGAGCAAAACTCCGTTAACTGCAATAGAAAGTTGAACTTATTTTAGCTCAAGCAGTTTTCTATTAGCCAAGGTTCCATATGGCTGAACAAATGTGAGCTTCAGATTCAAGAGCATACATGTACAATAGTTTAAACTCACAGAGCTCCAAAATTGGTATGTTCAAGTTTGTATTTTAAATAATGCTGGTTATTATTTATTACATTATTTATCTGTTCGTTTCCCTTCACACACAGCTGAACTTATCACTGTTTATATATGATAATAGTGACAACTCGAGTATTGTTTGCGCTAAAAAGCAAATACCAGAAAGTATCAGCTCACCGATTGTGCAGCTCCCATGATGCTTATACAACTTTTACTATTCACCACACCAGAGCTTGTTCAGTCATCAGCTAAAACAGCAGGATGGTTTAAAATTTGGAACAATAATTCGTATAATGTTTCTTACATGGCACTACCGTGCACTTGTGTTTATAAATCTCAATTAATCTAGTAAAATTATAGAATAATATTTTTTCCAACAGACCAACTATTTAAAAAATTACATATTCAAACAATTTTAAGACGTTTATTTCCTTGAAGGAATAAAAATATATCTTTGCAAAGCAGCAATAAACTGGTTGTTAAACACTCCAAGTCTTGTCCTAGAGTCTTAGACCATAAATCTGTCAGCAAGTGAATTGGCAACAGAGCAATTGCGGCCATTAAAATGAGTAGGAAAAATGAGTAAATCCATGACTATTTTAAAAAAGAACAAGATTGATAGAAGACTAACAACTGTTTTAACAACTGTGAATGGTGAGTGAAGCCTTTTATATCTGCACTAACCTAAAGGTCATGTCAGTGATTTACAACACGAAGGTTATGTACAAAAAGTTTCAGTTGACACAGAAGTGCTTACTCAACACAGTTTACCTCGTCTCTATTTTACAACCGAATGTCTGACATTGCTCAAGTAATAGAATAAATACCTAATAAATTTGAGTAATCTACCTAAAAGCTAGATCTTAACTAAAACAAAACTTACATTTTGGGCCAGCTTAAAAATTGTTATGCATATTGATCAGCAGTACTAGTTATTAACCCTAACAAGCTTGAGTATCTTAACCAATGATTATAATTATATCTGGACTGTAAATAAATACATTTAGGCTACACTTAAGTATATCTAGACTGCACATAAATATGTCTAGACTAAACATAAATATATCTAGACTGCTCATAAATATATCTAGACAACACATAGATATATCTAGACTGCACATAAATATATCTAGACTGTACATAAATATATTTAGACTGTACATAAATATATCTAGACTGTACATAAATATACCTAAACTGTACATAAATATATCTAGACTGTACATAAATATATCTAGACTGTACATAAATATATCTAAACTGTACATAAATATATCTAGACTGCACATAAATATATTTAGACTGTACATAAATAAATCTACACTGCAAATAAATATACTCGGTAAAGTTGAATAGCAACTAATGACTTCACCTCTCTTTTTGTTTTAGTGATTCATCAAAGACGGTCTATGCTTGACTTGGCTTGATCCCGGTTTTACCTTACAATCATAGAAGAATTAAATAAGGACCATCTAACAGCAACTAGTAAAAAAAATGCTTCTGTCATGAGGCCATCTCATCACATGAAATACAGATGAAATACTTGAATGCATGCACCCAAGCTGCCAAGGAAGCTTTGAATAATCATACATAGTTAGGAGCACATGCTCCTCTGACTGGGCCGAGTGTAGCACACTACTGCTTTGATTATGCTCAACAGGTGTGTACAATGCACTGTAACTGATATGGTGGTGTCCTCTTGTCAGAATTTATATTGAACTTTCACTGTACATAGCCTTTTCTTGTTATTCTTTCAGATTCACTACCCTTGTGATCCCCACCAGCCTGGTCCTATATTTTTAAAACACCGCACAAGTGTAGAATATTCAGTGTGTGTATGCCAGCTATTCCAGTACAAGTAAACTTTCTTATCGATGAGGCAGTGATGAACGGCAAAGGAGCTAACCCTGTTATATTATACTTCTGCTATTTCCTTGAGAATCATGGCTTAGGAGAAAGGAAACTAGTGATCTATGCAGATAATTGCAGGTTTGTTTTTCTCATGGGTCTGTCCCTCTAACATTCAGTGTATGTAATCCTTGAAAAGTTTGATAATGAAGTTATATGCATGTCTGATTTGTAGTGGGCAGAACAAAAATAATGCTATGATGAAGTATATTTTGTAGAGGGTGGTAACTGGTAAGAATGCTCATGTGGAAATTAATTTCTTAGTGGCTGGACCCACAAAGTTTTGTTGCGACCTCTGTTTTGGCTGGCTGAAGAAGCAAATCAGAAGAACCCAAGTGTCTTCACTACTAGAAATTCAAAATGTAAGTAATGCAGGTGACATAGTCCAATAACATATCACTGGTGCAGCTGTACTGCAACACGGTTATGCTACAGTTTAAATGTTTTTAATTTTATAAGCGTCCCTAATCACTCATTCACCCACTTCACAGGCAGTTTTGAGATCTTCAACTTCTAATAGAACTCAGCTTGTTGGAGCCCAAGATGGATCTGTCATTGTTCCAGTTCTCAACTGGCCCAGCTTTCTTGAAGGCAAAGATATTAAACAGCTACTCAAGCAACACCAGTTCACCATGTCTGCTACTAATCCAGGTATTAGTGGTCTTCATTTCAATGTTGTGTTCATTGCTGTGTGAATACATCAGATGATAACTAAACTATTGATGAATCTGGTCTTCTTGAAGGTATCACCGCAAAAAAGTTGTGCCAATCTTCGGTGGAGACAACATCTCATCAGATCTGGTCTGCTATACCAGAAGGCATGCCAGAGACGATCGAACCACCAGGTTTACTTGGCCAAAGACATTAGGGAGTTTTGTACAGAAGAGACGAGAGACCTTGTCTGCCCACTGGTTCCAGGTAGGTATCGTTTCAACCTTGCTTATTGAACGTCTCTCGTGTGAGTTTACTCCTGTTCCATGTTTGCTAAATGGGTCGCTTTGCCTTCTTTTGTATTGAAGCTATGGTGGCCTAATATTGTCTTGTGATCAGAACATTTTAAAAACTGATGGGTTTGTTTATTGCAGCTGATGAGCCAATTCCATCTACATCCAAATTTGTAAGAAATCAAAGTCAGAAGTGGATTTTACTAAGAAGTCTACGGTGAAGAAAAGTATAGTCAAACAAGCCAGCAAAAAGAGGAAGGAAGCAAGAGAGAGAGTGATGAGAGTGATGAGTACACTCCCCAGCCTACCAGGCGCCCTTGGGCAAAGAAATGACTGTCTAAGTTATCTCCCCTGAAACTGTTTTTCGGAGTTATCTCCTTACTAATAACCATTAGTTCTCTAAGGGTCAAAATAAATGCTTCTATTCCTCTATTGTAACATGCCTGGACATGTGTAAGTAGGTTCCAAACCCATTGAATGTGTGCATGTTATATTTGAAAGAAAGACATAGCTATCATAGGCGAATGCTTATCGTAACAGGTCGCAACTTGTTTTTAAACTTAATCACAACCATTTAATCATTTTTTATCAATATTGGCTGATTTTGTTTTATTGAGATAGCAATGATGGTCATTCATATCAATTTTGGGGTGTTTGCTATTGCTATTGTGCAAGTAACACAGGCTATAGATAGAGAATAGAGTTTGATGTAGCCGCACCAAAGGTCAAAGTCAACACTAAGGTCACGACCTAAGAAAATTTATCGATCAGGTTCGCAGCGTCAGGTTTAGTCTGTGCTGAAATTTTCATTCCGAATGATGCGGTTGATGATGCCGTTGTTAGGGACCAAACAAAAATGTCAGTGCTTTGCTGACTCTCCAGATTTAGACTCTTTTATTCTCAGAACAATTGGATTATGTATTCCGCTGACATTCGCTGTCAGAAAACACAGCTGACAAAGGTAAGATGACCGAATTTTAAAAATTTAAATTGATTCTGAATCCTCACCGAATTCTGCGTCTGATTATATATCATATTCAGAAACTCCCTATTCACCTCAAAGTCTGAAAATGACAGCCCCTGTCACATTTATTAGCAATCTGCTTTATCCTCTCATTTAAATGATTAGAGTTTACTGCGCTGATTGCTAAACACTACTCCTGGTTTTTTTAGTAATTTTCTCTCACCTTGAAGAAATCTCCCCAGGAACATCCAGCCAGTCCTAATTTCAAAGCTTAAATGATGACACATACAGATAGTTTTAAGCAGGTTAAGCGTTTGCATTAACTTTATAATAAACAGATTCTGATAAAACACTGCACAACAATGCTAGGCATGCTAATGATAAGTTAATCTGATCTATACACCTCCGAGATAATATGTGTGGTACCACTGATAATGTTTACTTAAGACAATAGCAAAAACCTCCTTGGCTTGACCCAGTTGATAATGTGAAAACTGCTCATAACCCACTTGTCAGCTAATCATAATTCAGAGCTGGACTCAACCCAAAGTTGAAGTCAGTTTCTTTTGATTATTGATCTAATGATACACATTATTATATAACATCAGTGTAGGCTTTAATAAAATAAAAAAGTTTTGAACTAGTCAAGACATTTAGTTCCAATATATCCTGATAAAAAAGCTTCAAAAATACACATTTAGATAAATACCGCTGCTAAGCAAATATGCAGCACTGGATCTTTTGTGTATTAACGCTATTGCATAAAACAATAATGAAGGCGACTTTGATTGTATAACATTCACATATCATAATATGGACCTATTCGTGGCAAAAGGTTTTTAAGGCTTCAGCAAATACAAAAACACACTATCGATTCCAGGAGTGACCCTCTGGACTGGATGACCAAAGTATAGTTATTTAAAAGTTGGATTATATGTATTTTACCAACAAATTGCCACAAAGCTACTTAATGAGTTCATTACCTTGTAAGATATGACAGTAAGGATGCCTAATGTGAAAGTTTTCCTAGTACTTCGATGTACATAAAAGGCTTTGGCAAATCAGAACTTGAATACCTTTTCAATCTTGTAATCAACGGGTCACAAATAGTTGTACATCACACTCTGCGACACAACATGTTGTAGCACATTCACGTGAGTTACCTAGATTAGAGTCAATATGTACAAAGTTTACAACCAGTAAATTAATGTTCAATTTAAAACAGTAGCCAGAGGAAAGAATTAGAAGTAGAAAGGAGATAAAAAAAAGAAATGCTGAGGCCGGTGTCTGCAACAGTGCTGACCACTGTAAACAGTGGTCAGTACTAATGTGTACTAGTTCATAAACTATCTGTGTCTGATCACAGTTGACCACTAGAGTGGCTACATCATTCGCTATAACACCTTTATTTGAGCACCATAGCACTCTATTATTCAACCCTTCTATTATGATGGGGTTCAATTAGAGGTGCTGCACATGCTTTTAATTGAGTACCTTTTTAAAATAAGGAAATGCTGAGCCAAGATGTTTCATTAGAGGTGGCGTTCAATTAAAAGATGGCAGTCAATTTTTCAACCAAATGTAGCTGCTCAGAGTTTTAGCAAGAAATGTTTAATTTAAAAGATTTAAAAGATAATATAACATCAAACTTGCTATTAATGAAAAATTTAAAAAGTTTTGAATGATAACACAACAGTCAACATAAATTATAATCCAAGTTACTTTAATGAATAGCGAACTATAACAAACAACCAACTCGAAAATATAATGCAAGATTACGAAAGATAAAATAACAACTAATATACAATTACAATATGAGAAATATTCTACAAGACATAGTACAAAATAACACTAGTGAGTAATAAAAAGTTTACCGCTGACTGTTGGCCAGACTTTAATGTGCCTACAAAGTGTACAATGAGCAAACAAAGGTTCAATGTTTACATTAATAGTGGTGCAACAAAAAAAATATGCTGGGGCCTGTGTCTGCACCTGATACTTTATAAACAATAGTCAGTACCTATATGTAGCTGTGTACAAACTACCTGTATCTGATTGCTGTTAAGCATCACAGTAGATACATCATATACAGTTAAACATGAAAAACTCAAACTTCACGGGACCGAGCAAAAGTGTTCAAGTTATCAAGGCGTTCAAGTTATCAGAGCAATGTCACAAGTGCATATATTTATCAGTAGATACATGTACATATACAAACTATATATAAATCAAAAGCATAGGTTGCTTGTTCCAAGTTAAAGGGTCTCTTGTGTAAAGTTTTAAAAGATTTTATCAGAAAGTATAGATATTTGTCTATCACTTGAGATTTGTTTGTTGTTATAGGAAATGCGACTGTGAGAACATTTTTGAATTAAAATTAGAGCAGACGCCTAGCCACAAATCTATTTTTGACATTTCATCCTTACATATCTGCATATAATCATTCTGATAATATGTATCTTGCATGTTGTGTCTATCTTTCTTATATTTTTATCGCTAACCCTTTGTAACGTTCATTGTTTGACCATAATTACGCCAACGTGTTAATCATTTTTATACCGTTTCCTACTCGGTTCCATTATACGGTATGGGAGAAAATATATGTACACCATATACGTATAGGGAACTCTCTCGCTAGGATAACAAAGTGGTCGCAGCTCCGCGACTAATGAACTCTTTCATAATAAAACAAATGAAAACCATGTTTATTCCTTTGGCAAATAAACATGTCGATTTATGTTATGTTATGTTGTTAAGTTCGAGTTATGTAAAACAATTTATCATTGTGTGAGAATGAACCAAACCAATTCGTTCGAGTTAACAATATGTTCAAACTGTATGTGGGCGCGTAATCTACATTTGACCGTATGTAAGAGTACTCCACAGTATTTTATACATGATTTGCACTAAAATAGCATACAACCTTACAATAGCCTTAAAAGCAGGTTTGTGTGTTGCAGTGTACCTACTAGGTTAGAAAATCACTACATACCATGCATCGCTTCAGTTTTGAGCTTCTAGCGACTTACAGAATTTCTAGAATCATACTTGTAGTTCTTGCTACCAACAGCAAAACTGCACAGCATAAAAAGTGGTCGAGATTTTTAAAGGGCTATTACGGTACTTAATATAATTTACTAATTTATCCTTCTGACCCTTTGTAGAATATAACTTGTATCTTATTACTGAAACAGTTTCCTATATTACAATCTTTCTTGAGAGAGGGTGTCCAACCTTTATTTGCTACCACTGCCACTTGGACTATGTCACTAGAAACGAAGGCTAAGGTTGTTTGGGTGAAATAAATAGACTCCCTTAACCGTGTATTCTATTCATTCAACCATGAGAACAATATATAGTGATTTTAACCTTAATAAAGTTACCAACGATCCAAAGTCCAATATTTGGTAAGCTATCAAAAATATAAATCTAAAAAGCAGCTTCTGCAATGTCATCAGATTGTTTATTATCACAACTTGAAAATTTACCATAGGTGCATCAAAGAGATAATCAGTCTATTAACTATTGTGTTTGAAATTGATTTCCAGTTATCAACAGTTTGTTATGAAACTCTCTACATTTTACTTCATAGACATACACATTTAATGAACTTTAATATAGAAAAGTTATTGACCATATATTTGACCTATCTTAATGGGGCATTCCATGCACATAGTTTCAAAGAAGGAAAATGACTTTGCTACACCAACATGTGTGAGGAAACAAATGATTACACAGGTTTTATATCTTCAGTGCTTTGTTGTTAACTATACATGTTATACTGGTGTGGCTATTGTCTCTTAGGCTATCATTTCCTAGAATCTAACCTCTAAAAAACTTTCATGTTTTATATTTTGATCAAATAGCAGTGAAAATTGCTTCAGCAAATTGCACTTTGAAGAAAGCTTTCAGCTTTCTTCAAAGTGAAATTTTACGCTCTGTCACTACCACCCTTTGCTAAAGAAAATCAGGTTAACAAAGTACCCGAAAAAAGTCCTCCAATAAGAAAATTTTTACACTAGAAGAAACTCTTGTTTATTATGATGAGGAACAAAATGGTAAGTATAGCCACGCGAACAGCAAGCCCATAATTTTGCGTACGTCCTTAAAATAAGCCCTTATAATCTATCAAACTTATTAAGAGCAACATATATTTTACCATCGCCCAAAAAAAGGCAGTGAGACTGATCAATAAAAACAATGCGACTGTGGTTGAATCACTAACAATTGCTCTGCAATGTATAAGGAAATGAACTGCGTGTACAACGGTATAGCAGGGACAATAAACAAGCAGCATGCAACTGGCATCGGTAGCTATGGTCCCTCGACGTAGAGCTAAGGTAAGCAAACAGAACTCTATTATTAGCCAGGTGTCTTGATACCATAAACCACTTATGTTTGAAAAGTAAAGGATAAACTGATCTGGGAGATATGGGACTAGATAGTCCTGCAAATATCAGGTCAGGCGTTCTTCATGCATCAGAGGGCAAATTTTAAGACTCTAGATTTCACCTATCAGCTAGAAGTGACCGGGACTAAAAAATGTTGGCAGAAGGCACTAGTCAGGTTTTATGATGTAAATGCTGGTAGATTAATATTTTTGTACTTGGGCCAGAGAAAGTTTTTTTGCTAGAAACTTGTTTAGTTCAGTTGAATGAGAAAACTAAAAAGAGGAAAAAGTTGGCATGACCAAAGAACAACCAGCCATTTTAAGGTTTCTATGTTGCGACTTGGCTGTATCACTAAAAATACATGCTGAACACAGTGCTGATGTACCTGAATCTTCATCATACAGAAGTTCAGACACAGCTCATTTGACATAAAAATCAAGGTGAACTGTAATACATACCATCATTATATTAAATGTTGTAGATTTCAATTTATTCACGCAAAAAAATGACTGTCATGTTGTAATGCAATAATTTCTCCAAAGCTTTCCTTGTCAAGGGCTTTTGAAAGCAGCGTTGAGGCTTAAATTATCATACCAACAGTTTTCGGCAGTTTTAGCTTTACCAAAAATAATTTTCTAAAATGTCCTGAAATTATTAACAAATATGTGACTGTACACCAACATTAATTTTCTTCCAATGAGGCTTAAAGATTCGTAAAGAAGAGAATTAAAGAGATAACACAATAACTACAAAAATACCAGTACTTTATTAGCTAAGCTCCCACTAGATCTAGTTAAAAAAAGACTATGAAGCAGATTTGAGGAGATAACGAACTAACATTGAAATTGATAGCCTTGCTTGTTAAAGACTCCCCTAAAATAAAACAAAAGATCGAGTTAGATAATTCTCAAGTCTATGAGCACCAGTTTTTGAGAATTTGCTGCATAAAACCTCAGTCATTGGATGATAGTTTGACTGTGGCTCAGATTTGAAACCAGCTAAAAATAAATCGGAGTTAAAGAGGGTAGCGCATCGCGCTAGACTAGAAATGCATGGCTAAAGTATCAGTAGTTTATTTTCAAAAAATGATGCGGCATCACTTGATGAATGAAATAAAAAATATTACATATACTGAAGTTTAAGGTGGAGTCAAAGTGACATTTAGAACTAAATAAATGTTGTCATATAAAAACCTGTAAAGAGAACCACCTTTTTATTCTTGTCACCTACCAATCAAATTTATCCTTTAAAGTTGTATAATTTTCCCCAAAAAAAACATTAAGTTGAACCAAATCCATAACCCTGGTCAAGTTGAAGAAAGTACCATAAACTATTTAATCTTACTATTAATCTTTAGCTAACAGATTCTGTAGCCTTATCATACCGAAGAGACTGAAATGCATTTTAGTAAGACAAGCACATTGTAAGAGCAACTATAGCTATTTTTGACATAACAAGCTTGCATACCAAAGGCTTATGTAGTTTTGTTATGTGTAGCAGCATGTTTAGAGCAATTATAGAGTCGGCAATACATTTCTTTTGTTGCATGGTCATCCTGATGGTAGGTTTTGGAATTAGTTTTGCCAGCAGGATAAACATAGTATTGTTAGTAGCTATTCAATTATTGCAACCACAACAACTAACTATTTGAAGAAGAAGGAAAACTCTGAATGAATAGATGAGCCTCCAATCCGTAAGTATGGCAAAATAAATTATTCCTTTGTTAACAATATAAATGGCAAAATTGACTTGGTAAGCAGCTAATCTATTGTTTATAAATAATATGTGGGATTTTTTATGCTTTAGAAAATTGGTTTTTCGTACGAAATTGTTCTCTTAAAAAGCTGAGATGACAAATGGATGGAAAATTTCACACCTACATTCTCAGGAAGTGGTAAAGAAACTATGCGATGAGGTGCAAAATGACATGGTTGGAGTCTGTGAGAACATCAATTTCACTGAAAGAAGACACATACTTCCAAAACTATTTGTATCACATTCATTTGTCTTTGTGTCAGCCCTTCATTTGTGCACAGTAAATTAATAAATTTGTTGATTTAATTTTAGCGCGGTGTTTTGTGAAACCAACGTTACCGCAATGAAGTTAGCACAGTTACACTAATAAGCTTTTCTGTTATTGTAGCTAAAATATGAATAAGATGGATATGATAGCTATCTTAGCATATGAGTATTATCAAACTTGGTAAATAATAATGCTGTACTAAACATTTAGTGTTGCAAAAAGCAACACTAAATATATTATTTATACACACAATATATCTACATGTAGATTATCTTATTTTTACATTGCAGATTATGGAAATGCACATTTATAAAACAATATGCGATTATGTCTTGTCCTGTCTTTGTTTAATTTAGAGGGTGCATTGCCTTGTACAAACTGGCATCTTAATCAGAGTATCAAATAGTAGCTGAAGCGTTTGGAATAAGCAATGCTGCCATGCATAGATGTATGAAAGGCTTCTGTGAAGCAATGGCCAGGCAAAAGTTGAAGTACATAGAGCGGTACAAGTATGAAAAAATATTGCAACTAGCTCATTTTAACGAGGTGAAGTATTGCTGCCCTCAAGCTATTGGGCCCATTGACGAGACACACATTGCCATCACTACTCCTTCTGATGGATACTCAGACATCATACGTCGCAAAAGGTATCCATTAATAGTTTTGCAGGCAGTAGTAGATCCATACTTTAAACTTAGGCATATTTTCTGCAACACGCTTGGTTAAGCGCATGATGAAACTATTTTTCACTCGTCACCTCCAAAGTTTTAAAAATATTCTGGTTTGTTTGATCTTTCCCATCCATTTTTCTGCACATTGTACTCTTCTATCATAGATAATAAATTAAATGTTTCTTCATCGCTAAATGGTCTGTTTTACATTATTTAAAGATTGAGCTATCTGCTTGGTAAAAAAACGTGAAACTTAATCCAGACAGGACGAATAGAAGTATTGAAATGTTTAAAATTGCATATCTTGCACCGGCATTTTAGTGCACACCATTAGAAAGTGTCGTTTTAACTATTCACGTGCATGATGGATTCAACAAAGATTTGCGAGGAACTAAACTTGCTTAGCTTGCGGATAACATGCGAATTGATTTAAATTTGCGCCTCATGTGCCTCAAGAAACCATAGAGTAAAAGTGAAATAAAAACTGGCGGGCTGGTGTAAAGAAGGTGAAACCAGTGCACAAGTCTATTTATAAGAAAATAATAAATCCAGTCATATTGCACCCAGAGTGTATGCAGAGCTGTATTAATGGTCCTGTAATTAGCTAGGTTTTGCTATCAGCTATTACATATGTTTGTTTATGCTAGGTACATGTAAGTAGAATGAGTGATGTATCACACAACTAACCCACAGTTAAAAAAGAGATATGGGTGCCAGACATATGTTAAGTGGACCAAACACGTTTAAAAAAACTGTATATATTATTGACTCCCTCTGTAGAATATATACATACTTCACTGAGAAGGATATGCACAGACTGTACCAAACATCTACTAACAATATTGGTGATATGAGCTGCTGTAGGGTACTAATTGTATCATTATTAATATATACAATGACACTTCATATCAAGTCGAAAAAGTTTTTATTGTAAGTAATCAATTTTGTTTCAATGATTAGTCTAGGCATATTTCCTGTTATGGGAAACTGTTTATAGCAGATTATATGAGATTCTCGTAATTACGCTGCACTTGAGTATCAATATTGTTGAAAAAAGGCATTAAGTTCATTTGAAAAATCTAAGAATATAATCAACTGGCTATCCGTCAGTTGTAATGAGCAACAGTTTTTGATGTTTATCTTGGCTTCAGTACACAGTGACTAGCATTTTTCGCCACTGTGATATGTCAAAAACAGGGTGGACAGCATAAACGAACCAATGATTATGAGGTCTGATCCAAAAGCTCTAGGAGTGGAGCTATAGCTCAAAACGTGTTGCTTCAATTTACCTATCTAGTAGTCTCTTTAAAGTGCTATCCTTGGCTTTTGATACACTTGCCCACCTCTTATGCCATGATGCCATGCAGTGCTGAAAACTATCGGCATTCATATTGTTTAGCTCTGCCGTTGTTGCACATTGAATCGACTCTAAACTATCAAATCTAGTTCCTTTCATAGTAGGTTTTACCTTAAAAAATAGTCAAAAGACACAGGAAGCTAGATCTGGTGAATATGGAGGATATGGTAGAACGACCATGTTGTTTTTAGCGCAGCACTGTTTTACAGAAAATGCGGTGCGGGCGAGTGCCTTATAATGGTGCAGCAGCCATAAACTTGTGTGCCACAGTTCCGGTCTTTTACACTTAACTCTTTCCCCAAGACATCTCAAAAGTTCAATATAAACATACTGATTCACAGTATTACCCTGCGGTAAGTACTCATGGTGTACTACTCCATGAATATTGATAAACACGATCAGCATGGTCTTGACACCTGACCGTGACATCTTTTGTCTTCTTTGGTCTTAGGGAGCCCAAAGACCTCCACTGGCTACTTAAGAAATTAGTCTCTGGGTCATAACCATATCCCCAATACTCGTCTCCAGTTATTACCTATAAAAAAAATTTTTAACATTCCTTGATAAAACCTTTCCTTGAAATCCTAGTTTCCTTGAAATCGTTTCAAGCGCGCATCTTGGGCTCCTTTTGCTCATCAGTTAGTAAGTGTGGCACGAACTTTGTTGCGACCTCTCATGTTCAAATTGTCAGTAAACACTCTTTTAACAGTTCAAAAATCAAGTCCAGTCTTTCCATATATCTCTCTGTCATGACGATCTGTCATGACTAGCGACCTCCAACTGTCAATTGATGAGCAAGTTCTTGCCGAGGCTAGTGTGCCAGACATCACATCACCTTCGGTGCTGTCACTACCTTCACAAAAAAACGTTTGTGTCACTCAAATAACTGGTGTTTTCCTTAGAACAGCATCTCCAAAGCAATATATAACATTTCCACTGTCTGAGTACTTGTTTTCTCTAAATTCACACAAAATTTAATGGAAATATACTGTTCCAATTGATTAGACATGACAATAAATTTGTTAAAAGGTCGCCGAAAGCACTTGACATATCGTCACCTCACATGAGAACCCGTTGTCATAGCAGCCCAAAATTTTGTGACAACACTCCGGAGGTGTTTCCGGGCAAACACGGTAATGTACTTTTTCATCGCACAAACATGCAAGTGTATACAACTCCATTTCAGGAACTTTTGGATCAGACCTTGTATATGTATTCTGCATTAAATTTCTGACCCTCTCACAAATGATTTTGAACACAATTAAAACAAAAATAAGATGAATGATTGCTTACTGAACTAATCAAAAGTAATGAACTTGTCTTGCAAAAGTATAAAAACTGCTGCATAACTTAAAAGCCATGGCTTTCTTTAGTTAAACCCAGAAAAATGGCCAATGATAACATTTTATTGTAAAACATAACTACGCAATAAAGGATAAGTATTTTATCACAATATATTTTTCTATAGGTTGACCAGAAAGTATACATGAAAGCGGTTACTGATTACTAAATTAGACTTGATTAAAATATAACTATTTTTAACATTAAATCATTTTGAAATGGAGGTTAAAACTTTAAACACGACAAAAATGAGTCTAAAGTCAAAATGTTTTATAACTTTAAATAACATGTAATGCTGCTTTTAAGAAATGAGACTTGCAAGTGCCAAGACACTAAAACAGTATATGTACCGCTATAGACTAATGTAATCAATCTATAACAATAGCCTGTAACACTATAGGTTATTGTTAGTATATAACAATAGCCTACAATACTATAATAGGTTATTTTTAGTATATTGCAATAGTTTACAACACTATAGGTTATGTTAGTATATTGCAATAGTCCATAACACTATAGGTTATTATTATTATTGTTATAAATAATATATTCACAGTCGTGTGGTGGTAGGTGATTATTATAATAATAATAGTAACATTATTATTATCATTATATAACAATATTTCATAACACTATAGGTTATTATTAGTATATAACATCTGTCTAAATTCTTATGAGTTATTGTTATCAGTCTAAAGCTATTAAAACAAAATACTGAAAGAGAGTAATTTAGCAGTGATAAATTAATCAAATAAAAAGGCTTTCTTTAAAAAATCCATAAAAATATGTTTTCATCATGGTTGTAACTTCTATTGTAGCAAACGCTCAGCAGTGAACATTCTGATTCAATCCGCTGGCTGAAATTCACTTAGTACTTTGAAGCCTAAGCTTGTATTTATGAGTGAGTCCTCCGATTCTAGACCATATTGACAACTTGCCATTGGTTGTGAAAGAACTTACAATAGTGTAGTGAATTCTTTTTGTATACCGCATCTGATAAAGGGTTTGTATTTCCTATAAATAAAACCAACAACTAGTTTATGTTATGAGCAGCTCTTGTTGCTGAGGAGAAGTTTTCTAGTTTTGTCTGTTTCTGGGCCTTTATTCCCAAGGATTTCAATCAGAGGGTCATAAAGAAACTAATATTCTGTCATCAGCCATATTTGCATTTTTCAGTTAGTTTGAAATGCCATCAAAATTATACTGAACATGTATGTAGCCGTTATTAAATATAGATGCTCGCTACTTTACAGATTTGCTTCAGCTTGGTCTAATCATGTAGTCGTAATCTGATCATGTGACCCATAATTTCTGCCATATGGCTCGAACAATTTCTGCAGCGTGTTTTGACCCTCACGGGTGACCAACAGGCTCATGTTTATCAAAGGATGATAGGTGTTGTTTCGAGCAAAGGTTAAAAAATTAAAATAATTTTTAGGCTAGGTTTTGAGATATCAGTGCTCAAAGTGACAGCATTACAATGATGATGAAATAGACTCGTAAGGACAATAGATATGCCTTTATTAAATGTGTGAAGTATATTTGTGAAATTATTTCGACGAATGAGGGTGAATGAAAGTGTAAACAGAAGCCATCTTGTACAACTACGTCCCATTTGAGCTGTTTTGAAGAGACATTCCAATCTACGGCGTTTTTTTGTGATGGTTGCGATTAACTGTTCATTTTTTTTAGCCTTCAAGAGGTTGTAATCACCTTTCCACATATTTTACACTTACTGCACAGCAGAGTAAGATATGGTGAACTTTTTGTTACCAAATTATTTTAATGTGAATTTTGTTGCAAGACAAGCTTCAACAGAAAGATCAGCTATTAAATAATACTCAAAAAATGCGGAAGTTCAAGTAATACTTCAAATTAATCTATGGATTACACATCACTAGCCACTAGCAGGAACACTAATCTCGAGTAAAGAGTTCAAGTTTTACATTTGTAGTCTTTTTAGTGAGATATGATCTTTTTTTATTATTGCGGACAAATGTAAAAATAACATGTGACAAAATTTAAAAAGTTGAAAAAAGTTATCTATTTGGCTAAATTATATGTTGTGAGAAAGTGTAAAAATAAATCAATCTAAAAATTATCACATTTAGTTTACTGCGTGGCTTTAACAGAACACACCAATCTGAACTGGATTGTTTATATTCTCAATTGTGAGAAAAATGCTGAAAGTAGATTTTGCAGCAAAGCAGATTCTCACAAACAACCTTCCCCTATGTAACCTCTAATAAACAAAAAGCTACTCTAGCACGCTTTCTGCCTCAATTTGAGTTGCTCATCTAAGAGGTTCATAGGCTAATTGCTAACTTAATATTAGTTTGAACTATTTATAAACAGCATTGATTTTTCACTCTATTTTTTATATTCTCTCAGTGGGTATGGTCGGTTGACAGTAGCTAAGCACGTGTGAAGATCGATGAAAGCCATAACCTGAGATCTACAAATAACCTAATGTCGGTAGGTTGCAAACAAATGAATGCTTCCTTTATAACAAACGCATTCCTTGTATGCTGAAAATGTCTTATTAGAGTCATTAGCAGGTCATCAATAGAGTATTTAGTGTTAGTCACATATTGGTGAAGATGATATTGTGGAGGGTTGAACGTTTATACTTATTTAGGCCATCGTTCGAGTGGCACCATCAACCAATATCTGTGTTCTATTATTATAACCTTATATACGCCTTCCTCGTCTCTTGTCTCTGTTATGTAACGTTTTGTATGCAAGCCTGTCACACATGCATGCCTTAATTAAACAATGTATTATTATATAAGATTCATCACACTCCTTTTATGGGCAAGAATAGAAGTGGGCGGAGAGTGCCAGTATACAAGGAGGAACACAAGTCACCTCAGTGGGATTGTTGAGAGCTTTATGCTATCGTACACATGTCCATGCTTATAGATAATAAATAGACTGAAACCTTACTCACACAAACTGATTATATGTATGCTTGCCTGGGTGGCTTAAATTGACATATCAGCCAGGACTGGCCTGACTCCGGATAGAACTGCCTGAGAGATACATAGGGAAGTCTAGGGGTTGGTCTACGCTACAATTAGACCTGATCGGATATGCAATAGCATAGGAGATCAGGCCCTAGAGTGAGCTATTCCGGGACCTAGACTAGCCAACGACAGGGACTCAGAAGGCAGGCTGCATTGGGGTTCTGAGTGAGCCTGAGGTTAGGTAACTGCCACGGACTGATCTCCTCATCAAGCGTATGAGTCAGGCCCGGCAAAGGGGAGGCCCAGAGCTCAGGCTGCACCTGCCTGTTAGTGTAGTAAAGTTGGCTTAACTACCGGGGCCAGCCCTTTACACTGGTGGCAGCAGTGAGATTGATATAAACCCACAAAAGAAGGACTAACAAGGCGCAATCATGGCCAGACACACTCGTAGCGCAGAACTACTGGGAGTCTCCCAATGGGAAGGACTAAATGGTCTAAAGCGACTGACGAACCCGCTGGAGAGAATGGTTGTTAACCAAAAGGTGCAGAGAAATCAGGGACCCCTGGTACCCAGAGAGACATTCAAGGCTCCTGAATACGATGGGAGCAGTGATGTAGAGGCTTTCATCAAGCAGTTCAATGATGTAGCCATCACAAATGAATGGGGAGCCAGATTCGCCCTATTATACATCCGAGGAAAGCTGAGAGAGCCGGCCAGGGAATGTGGACATAGACAGACATTGCAGGGGGTATTTAACAACCTCCCAGCGAGGTTTGGCATGACACCCAAAGAAGCAAGTACTGAGCTACAGGGCCTGAGAAAAGAACAACACACAACTCTATTTGAGCGTACCACTCGAATAGAAAAACTCATGAGTATTGCGTTCAAGGAACTATCTGAGCGCATGAAGGAGGAGATGGCGGTGGACACTTTCTGTGGGTCGTTAGAGAACATATACTTACAAAGACACCTATTGGCAGCACCCATCCCCACCCTAGAGGCAGCAGTGAGAGTGGGAAACGAGTATTTACAGATACGGCCTGACGTTACTCCTAGGCAGACCTACCTGATGAGACCGGAATAAGAGCAGTTTAACCAGAAGAATTTGAGCAGGCCAAAGAGAAGCAGGCCCTCAGAGAGCAGGTCGTAGTGGCCCGGACTACACCTGACTTTTCAGGGGCACTGCTAACAACCATGAGAGACTTAACGAAAGAGGTAGCTGACCTGAAAAAAAAAAACAAATTGATCAGCCACGACCTCTTTCACGGCAGATGACACGGGAAAATGGTGTGGTCAAGTGCTGGGAGTGTAACCAGACAGGTCACTGGATGAGGAACTGCCCCAGGAGACTGACCGGTGGCAGTGCCACCCAGATACAAAATCAAGAAAACGCCTACCGCCCGTAACAGTAGGGCAACCTACTGGCTGCAATAGGGCACCAAGAGTTCAGAACCACAGAAAACTAAGGGGGGCAAGCCAAAGGAAGGCGGAGGTTGACCCAGAAGGCTGGCCCAACCCCGCTAAATCGGTGGCTCCTGCCCAGATGACTCCGGTAGGAATGGTTCACACCTATAACCCGTACCAGAGCGTAGAAGGTCTAGAGGGAGAAGAAGGGGAAAAGGAGGTGGATTCTCGAAAGTTGCCACAGGCAGCCAGACAGACCCAAAGGCGATATATCCACCAAATCCAAAGGTGAGCTAAACTACGAGAGACTTTGGAAAATACCTGGAATCCGGAAGGAAGTGTGACCAGAATGCACCACCCCAAAGGATCTGTGCCGCAAAGGTCGAAACAGAGAGCAGATTTGGCATCAGCTGGAGCTCTCGGGTGACCTAAGCGCAGATCGAGACGAAGGAAGATTCTAGCCTCGGTTGAGCACTTCAGGAAACAGAAACAACCTAAGTCTGGGAGAGAAGGCCCAGCACTTGCTGATGCTTTTCAGAGGTCTGAACAAGGTGGATCGAAAGCGAGAGCCAGCTCAGCAGGGACTGAGACTCTCCAGAGATCTGTACCCTCCAGATCGGGAGCAAAAGAGGAACCAGCAATAGCTGAGCATCTCCAGAGACTAGGGTGTTACAGATTTAGAGGTGAGGAGGGCCTAGACAGAGCCTACCTTTCCAAGGGATCTGTGTCGAAGGAGGGATGAGTGCCAAACCAAGTCGGCCCTCTCCGGGAGGGAGACCCAGGCCAACGCATGAGTCCGGTGTCGGGTCCGACAGGCTGGTACGGGGAAAGCACAATACCAGCTACTCCCAAGGAAAGCCTGGCAAACCAGCTCAAAAAGAGTCTACTACTGGACAGGCCTTAGAGACGTCCATGAAAAAAATACTCCGAAGGAACATATAACGACACCACCGAAGTGGAGCGGGTGCCAAGGATTGGGGCCTTAGAAAACCCCATAAGTCGAGCTACTTCCTGCCAGTAAAGGTGGAAAGACAAGACCTGCTTTTTCTCATAGACACCGGCTGTAATACTAACCTGCTGTCCAAAAAGGTGTTTGACAGAATGCCAGAGAGGGTGAAAGTGCAGCTAAAGGAGAATGACCGGTACGGACTCATGGCGGATGGGAGCAAGGTCCAGTTTTATGGGCTAATGTGGCTATCGCGGGAGGATTCGAGACGTACCGATTGAGGAGAGTTTCATTGTAAGTCAGATCAGCAAGGATGCCATTCTTGGAATGCCCTTCCTGATCTCTGAAAAATGTAGCATTGAGTTCGGCCAACCAATCATCTCTCTAGGGGACAGAAAGCTCACCTCCACGGACAAGTACGGCAGGCTAATGGTGTCCAAAGTAAATATGTCGAAGAAGGTCACCATTCCACTATTGCCGGAGGTAAGGGTGGCAGAAAGAATCTCGGCTAGAAATTACGTGCCAGTGGGTATAATAGAGGGCTCTGACCCACACATTGCCGTGGTGTGTAGCCTGAATCAACCCGGGGACCAGGGTGATGTGGCCGTACAATGCCTAAACCCGGGAAATTACCCCATAGAGCTGGCGACAGCCAGGAAAGGCTCGTACACCGCCATCAGGGAAGAAGATGTGCAGGCCGAGCTCTGGTCAGAAAAGGAACACTCCAATGCCGCGGCACCCGGGGTAGGGTGTGCGGCCGTGCAAGCCGGGAGAGCAGTCTCGAACTATACGATCAGGCCGTCTGGGACTGTTCAACGTATTCAGAACATATTCAGTAGATACGACGGTGACGTAGGGAAAACTAATCAGGTTTAACATAGCATACCGCTGATTGAAAGAGTCAGGCTTATTAGACAACCTCATCACAGGTTGGGATCCTTCAAGGAGGCAGAGACAGACAGGCAGATGAACAAATTATTAGAGAAGGGCGAGTTCGAGCCTGCCAATAGGGCGTAGAGTTCTCCGGTTGTCATGGAAACGAAAAAGGATGGCGGATAGAAGTTCTGCGTCCACTATAGACAACTGAATGCCATAACCCAACAGGACGCCTACCCGATTCCAAAGATCGACGAGAGCCTAGATGCCCTGGGAGGAAATCAATTTTTACCACACCAGACCTGACCAGTGGGTACTGGCAAGTACTATTGGATCAAGAGGCACAGGAAAGGTCTGCATTCATAACGCAAAGCGGACTGTGGAAGTGGAGGGTGCTGTCATTCAGCATGACGTTGACCCCTGCCACTTTTCATAGACTGATGGAGTCGGGGCTGCTGAGGCTCCATTTGAAAACTCTCCTGCTCTACCTAGATGACATTATAGTCATCGCCCCCGACTTCGAAACTCACCTGGTCCGTTTAGAGGAAGTCTTTCAGAGACTAGCAACTGCCCGCCTAAAGTTAAAACCTCTAAGTGCGAGCTCCTTCAGAAAAAGGTAAGATACCTCGGCCATGTGTTGAGCCCAGAAGGAGTGTCAACGGACCAGGATAAGGTTAAAGCAGTTGCAGAATGGCGGGTTCCCCGAAATGTAAGGGAACTACAGACCTTCCTGGAAACCACAGGATATTATAGACAATATCTGAAGGACTACGCCACTAACACCAAACCCCTCACTGTCTTGACAGGAAAAGGGAAGCCATGGCTGTGGGGCGGAGTGGAACAATTAGCGTTCAAGACACTCCAGCGGGGCCTGATCACAGCACCCGTGTTAGGGTATCCCAATCCTAAGAGCAAAAACATTCTGGACACCAACGCCAGCAATGTGGGGGTGGGAGCTGTCTTGTCTCAGAACCAAAATGGTGGGGAGACGGTAGTGGCTTACTACAGCAAAACACTTAGTCCGGCGGAACAGAATTATTGCGTGACCCGCAAAGAACTCCTGGCGGTGGTAAAAGCGGTCAAGCATTTCCAGCTGTACCTGTACAGACAACATTTTGTACTCCGTACGGACCATGCCTCCCTGAGATGGCTGTGCCAAAGAAGGGAGCCGTCGTCTCAAGTAGCCCGATGGCTAGAGATCCTATCGGAATTTACTTATCAGTGGAAACACTCGCCAGGAGTCAAAAATAGAAACGTCGATTGACTAAGCTGACAAGCCTGTCCGGACGACTGTCGGCAGTGCACAAAGATAGAAGAAAGAGATGGGGGTCCTAGCAAACAAACAATACTGAAGGGGGAGTTTGACACAGTAGCAGCTGTCAAGATAACTGCCGAGAGAAACTTCTGAAAGCTGGTACAGAGCCAGATGGAAGGCAACCAAGCAATGGCTAAAATGTACTAGGCGTTACAGAACGACCAGGATCTGTCGGAAAAGGAATTGACCCTGGAAAGCGGCGAACTCCGAATCCTGTATAGAAGACGAGAGGCGATGAGACTGTCAGTGAACAGGATACTAGAGATCAGGATATCTGCAAACGGTCATGCTAGGTGGTGTACCATATGCCCCAAAGCTGACCGGAACCGGGTAACCTGGGAGACACATCGATTAGCTCATGCAGGGATACACAAGACGGCGAAAAGGTTACTATTGAACTGGTACTGGCCGGGATTGAACGCGGATGTTCAACGACTCATCAAAACCTGTGAGGTCTGCCAAGTGGCAAAAGCTGGTGGGAAACAGGCGGCAAAAAGTAGGCACCGGTTATATGCCGGACGGCCTTGGCAGAAGTTGGCAGTTGACCTGGTGGGACCAATGCCGGAGACTGAAAGAGGGAATAAATGGATCCTGGTAATTAGCGACCATTTTTCCAGGTGGCAAGATGCCCTAGCGATCCCAGATGCAACTGCCCCGGTGGTAGCCACGGCCCTAGATGAAATGGTTTTCTTCTATTTTGGCCTACCCAAGGAGTTGCATTTTGATCAAGGGGCCCAGTTTGAATCCAAACTCATGAGCGAGTTGTGTCGATTATGGAACATCAGCAAGACGCAAACTACCCGGTACCACCCCCAGGAGAATGGTATTGTGGAAAAAAATAATAGGAGTCTAGGAGACTCTTTGAGAACCCTACCCCTACGCCAAGGGTCGACCGAATGGGACTTGCTATTGCCCCAAATAATGAGGGCTTTTCGAGGCATTCCCCATTCAGCCATGGGCGAGACGGCCAATTTCATGATAGGGTAGGGAACTCCGACTACCCGACCAGCTCACGGAACCAATCACAGTGGACCCATACAGCCCTATGTCCTGGACTTGGCCAATCAGCTGGAGGAAACCTACGAGATCCTTCGGGAACGGTAAATGAAGGTCCGGATCGAGGATGACGAGAAGCCACCACTGTTTGAAGTAGGGGACCTGGTATTACTGGTGAACAAGAGGCGGAGAAGGGGAAAGAACCCTAAATTACCACCTAAGTACGTGGAATCCTATACGATCACCAGATTTCATGCCAACAATACCTCTCAGGTGGAAAGGCAGGGCCAAGTGTCTGTACAGAACGAGGAACGCTTGAAGCCATACTTTGCGTGCCCAGAGGCTGATGGTAGGGCCCCGGCTACCAGGTAACCTGTTAGGCGACCCAACATGCGGGGTGCTACTAGAAAAAAGAGGAGGAGGGAAGAACTGGTGGAGCTGCCCACCCTAGAGTTCAACAGGAGAGAACTCCCACCCCGACCACCTATATGACAAGGAGAAACGAACCTTCTTCCCACCGCAGCAAACACGGATATCTTCCGGAAACGATTTCTGGAGGCTCTGTCGGAGGGAGAAGGTTCTATCTCGGTGGACCACGGCATTATGGGAGGGCGCGATGACGCCGCCAATCAGCCGGATGCCATGGAAGCAGAGCGGCACAACCCAGAACCCAAGTCCGACACTATAACCCCAGTTGAGCCTACCAGGCCAGGCTCGATGGGGGAAGAAGTGGGTGGGACGTTGGCACAAAAACCCTAAGTCCTAAGAGCACCCGAGCTAGCGGCTCAGTCACCCCCAGAATAGTGCTCTGGGAAGAAGGGAAATTTTCCGGCCGGGAACGATCTGGCCAGAAAAATGCCGGCGACCAAGTTGACCAGGGTCAAGGATTATATTCCACCAGAAACTGGCCACCATCGAAATCATTCAAATTTAGTGCTACTCCTCGACAGTCCGTTTGTACCATACTCCAAACTAATAAACTACTTCAGCCAGTATAAAGCTATCTCGATCGAGTTTACATGGATAATAAAAACTTAAAAAATGATGCTACGGAAAACGAAGAACTACAACAATTACTATCAAAGTTAGACAATATACTAGAAGAGACTGAGACATCGACAACACTCGAGAGATCAGGCCAAGGAGATAGATCAGGCGCATCTTCCAAAAATATGAAACTGGGTAGGAACGTAGCACCCATTGCATACAGAGGGATAAGACCAGAAGAAGGCAGTACAACCAACGTACGAGTAATACGGATACCCACCGAGCAAAACAAAAAGGAACAATCACGAAGCCTGACTCTTAAAAGTCGGAGGAAATAAAACAGTCAAAGGACTTACTAAGGGAGACAACTAAGGAGAGCCGGGCGCCCCAGGATAGGGCTAGCCTAAACAAAGGTAAACCTGATACCACAGGCCAGAGTTCTCGGGTCGGGAGTGGAGCGGCATTGCCGTCGGGTAAGCCTCTACTAGAGACCAAGGATAGGCGCTGTCGAGAACCCCCATTCAACACCAGGATAGAAAAATGTGACGGAAATATGGACAAGCTAATACCGATAAAAGACTGCTCCATGGTGTTGAAGCCAGTTCCGGCTAAATGGAAACGATCTGTGAAAGACACCATAGACGGAGTTGCAAGGGATATCTAGTACACCCCCGCATCATATTAAAGGCCGCTGAAGACCGGGAAAAGGGAGGATGCCGTCTCTGCGGTTTCCAAAATAAGAAAAGCCGGGTGGTCAGGCGGCACATCCAGCAGCATTACTGGCGTTTCAGGTGTCGATGCCAGAAGAGCTCCTGCTCCTTCTTCACCATCTACAAACACCAGCGGAAGGCAAGGAACACAGAGGACCACGCTTATGTAACATTTTGTATCCAAGCCTGTCACACATGCATGCCTTAATTATACCTTGTATTAATATATAGGATTCATTACACTCCTTTTATGGGCAAGAGTAGAAGTGGATGGAGAGTGCCAGTATATAAGGAGGAGCACAAGTCACCTCAGTAGGAATGTTGAGAGCTTTATGCTATTGTACACATGTTCATGCTTATAGATAATAGATAGACTGAAACCTTACTCACACGAACTGATTATATTTATGCCTGCCTGGGTGGCTTAAAGGTGACATATCAGCCAGGACTGGTCTGACTCCGAATAGAACTGCCTGAGAGATACTTAGGGAAGGCTAGAGGTTGGTCTACGCTATGACTAGACCTGATCGGATATGCAATAGCATAGGAGATCAGGCCCTAGAGTGAGCTGTTCCGGTACCTAGACTAGCCAACAACAGGGACTCAGAAGGCAGGCTGTATTGGGGTTCCGAGTGAGCCTGAGGTTGGGTAACTGCCGCGGACTGATCTGACCATCAAGCGTGTCAGGCAGGCCCGGCAAAGGGGAGGCGCAGAACTCAGGCTGCACTTGCCTGTTAGTATAGTAAAGCTGGCCTAGCTACCTGGGCCAGGCCTTTACAATACATAAAGTTAAATGGGAACTAACTAACAGCTTGGTGTTGATCCCAATTTATGATAGATTTGTTTTTGATTTTTTTCTCATGCATAGCCTGTTAAAATATGTATGGTGGGTCTGAAAGCAGTCGAATAACCTCACCACTCGTACATTGTATCAATTCCTATGAAATGTTACCGGAGTACACACAATATATAAAAATGAGTGAGTGTGTGAGTGGGTGTTTGTGTGAGTGAGTGTGTTAGTGAGTGTGTGCATGAGTGAGTGAGGGTGTGAGTGAGTGAGGGCGTGAGTAAGTGCGTGGGTGATTGAGTGTGTGAGTGAGTGATTGTGTGAGTGAGTGTGCGAGCGAGTGTGTGTGTGAGTGAGTGTGTGAGTGAGTGTGTGAGTGTGTATGTGTGTGAGTGAGTGTGTGAGTGAGTGAGCGAGCGAGTGAGTGTATGAATGAGTGAGTGTGTGAGTGAGTGTGTGTGTGAGTGAGTGAGTGTGTGAGTGAGTGAATGAGTGAGTGTGTGAGTTAGTGTGTGAGTGGGGTGAGTGAGTGAGTAAGTGTGTGAATGAGTGTGTGAGTGCGTGTGTGTGGGTGAGTGAGTGTGTGAGTGAGTGAATGAGTGAGTGTGTGAGTTAGTGTGTGAGTGGGGTGAGTGAGTGAGTAAGTGTGTAAGTGTGTGAGTGTGTGAGTGAGTGGGTGACTGAGTGAGTGTGAGAGTGTGTGTGAGTGAGTGAGTGGGTGAGTGAGTAAGTGTGTGAGTAAATGTGTCATTGTATGAGTGAGTGGGTGACTGAGTGAGTGCGGGTGATACTTTAATCTCGAGAGAAATTAATTACGTCGCTGATGCTGAACACAAAAATCATTATATTTTTAATGAAGCTCAAAAAGACTTATTAGATATACAAATTACACATAATGCATACATCTTAGATTCTGGTGAACTAATAATGATATAGAGTTTGCCACTCTGCTCCGGACTGACCTAGAAAATTAGTGAGATTATTTGTAAGTCATGTAAAATATATAAATTATTCGTGATAATAATTCATATCATTCATAATTATGAATAAGGAGATATTAATTCTTTTAATGAGGCTTGACATGAAAATAATTAGTTCTTTTGTAATGCCGTAAACAAAAATTCATTAATTTACAAATATTTCAAAACTTCTACTTGCAACATCAATTCATTTCAAAAACTGAATTGGAAAAGAACTTTGTATGTAAAAACCAATTTTATCATATAAACGCCTAATCCGTTCCAAGCCTAACAAAAGTATGACACAACATATTTGTACACTTTAAACACATGTAAAGGTTATAACCTGTAACAAATACATGTTATGATTATATTAATAAATGGTAAATATTAAAACTGCACATGGAAAAAAGAAAATAGGATCACCAAAAATACGAGACCGTTTAGATGAGGTTAAGAGAAGATTGTGGAAGTAAGAGAATGACAGCTCGAAGAGGTGGCTGTTTTATTCTTGTCATGTTTTAGTCTTGCATAGACTATATGTTTTAAAGATCTAAAGATCATAAGCAGAAATATGTATTTACATTGGCACAAACTAAAAAAACTTTGCCAACCTACAGAAAACACATGGTGTTAATTGGTAAGAAATCAAAGTTGTCCTACTCTGTATGTGCTGTAGGATAACTCCGCATTAACCAATGAAAGAAAACAAAACACTTCATTTCACTGACATTTGCTTGCAAATGAAACTGTGTGAAATGCATTGTGTCATATTCACAGGTAGCGAGCAAGCTAAGATACGAAACAAATAAACATGCAAAGATTTGAGAGACCTTTTATATGTTTGTCTGTTTTCTTTAGCTTCGTTAAGTTTTTAGATGCAAAAGGACTTTTGTATCTGAAAACATATATCATCCGTTCAACCAAAATTTCAACCGAAAGACGTTTTTTATTTTGAAAATTTTGCTTTTTTTTGTAAGTAGAGGTTACACACATAATTGAAAATGTTTTATAAGAAATGATACGGAAAATAAGAGCGCACTGGGAGTTAAGTTCAATACTTTCCCAGCAGTTCAGTTTATCACCCAGTATTGAAGAAGTCTTTTATATTGAAACTTTAAATACTCCAGTAACATTGTAGGGCTGATTTCAATACATTCTTAGCAGTTAAGTTCATCACCCAATATTGAAGCTGTGTCTTATAATGAAACTTTAAATACTCTGTTAGCATTAAGTTGATGAAGATAGGTAGAGAGTTGATTATTAAGCCACACTAGATACACTCATGGAGTGATTAGGATCAGCTGCTAAGGCCAGTAAACACTATCACTCAAATCGAGATTAGCGGTACAATAGACCACACTGATGGCTGTTATGACGTCATTTTGCGATGAGTAACGAACGTAATCGTTGCTAGCGATGACGAAATGGACTTTCAACGTGTTGAACTGTGACACTTGTAATGGAAACATGCGTTACCATCTCTTTTCTTTGATTGTCGTTAGAGTTGTGTTCTCTTTTTCCTTTGTGTAGTCACGCCCCTAGAAGGGGCTGGCCCTTACCACCTCATTTACATATTTGATTGTATTTAAGGCCGAGCTTCGGCTCAGTTAAATCGTTCAATACATGCTTTGCATTTGGACCCACACTCTTCTGTTACCTTGCGCAATAACAGAATCACACTGAGCACTTATTTACTCCAAGCCTCAGTCCACGGACTGTGCTTTGGGAGTAGAGTATAGAAACACTGTCGACCCCGGTCGACCTCAGGTCGACCTTGTCGAACGAGCATAATATCACTCAGGGAGCAATTCCCCGTGTAAGGTGGTTGTAGTAGACCGGTGGTGTAAGCCGACCTAGTCGCCTCCGCGTGTTGGTCAACGGGCAACACTTACACGGCCCCTGTGGAGAGTGAATGCAGACCGGTAGAGTAAGCCGACCCAGGTCGCCTCTACGTGTTGGTTGCAGGATCCAACAAACTGGTGGCAGCGGTGGGATCTAATTGCGGTAATTAGGACCTATAAGACGAACCTGGTAACCATGCCAAACAGCCGACGGAATGCTACCAGAGATCTGGCTGAGGCAGAGTTACAGCAGGTCGACCAGATTGGGCAGCTGACAGAGGCTATCACTAGAGCCTTACAAATACCCAGAGGAAAAGCTAGCTTCAAGCCTCCGAAGTTCGATGGGAGTGAAGATGTAGAGTTATTCATCTCCCAGTTCGAAGAGGTTGCGGAAGCTAACGAGTGGAGTGAGAAGGCCACGCTCCTCTACCTGCGGGAGACCCTGAAGGAGGGAGCCAGAAGCTGTAGTCGAGGGGACTCGCCTGCCTCCATCTTCTCGGCTTTACGCACGAAGTACGGACTCTCCCCGAGAGAGGCTAAGAGTAGGCTCCACCTCAAGAGGGAACCAAAGACGAGCCTCCAAGAACATGCCACAGAGATGGAGCGTCTGGTGAAGATAGCGTACGCTGACCTTCCAGACTCCTACCAGTCTAGTATGGCCATGGATGCGTTTTCTCTGACCCTGGGAAATACGCCCCTCCAACGCCACCTGTTAGCAATGAAGGCCCAGAGCTTGGAGGAAGCAGTGCAGGCGGGGAATGAGTTCCTGCAAGTCCAGCCCACTCTTCCTCGGCCTGGCGCCCGACCCCTAATAATGACGGTGGAGGAGGAGGAGGAGGTTACCCCCGCTACAGTCGCCCCCGTCCATTCGGATCCCCCATCAGCCACCTTGAACGACGTCCTGATGGCTATAAAGGGATTAGCGGATGGACTGAGGGAAGGAAAGCTGTTGGGACAACGGGGAGTGGAAAAAAGGGGACCAAATTGTTGGGGTTGCGGCCAGACAGGGCACACCCAACGCCGGTGCCCCCAAGCCTCCCAAGGACAACCGCCTCAAGTCACGAGGTCGGGAAACGGTTACCATCCACAGCAGTAGGGGGAAGTACTGACTGTGGATCAAATATACCCTTGCAAGGCCAGTGGCAACGGCCACGACGGACTAGGCGACACAGGCTCCCCCCTGCTCGCCACCGGTCCCCTTGCATAACCAATATCAACCCTTACCTGAGTGTGCAGGTCTCCCACCCTCAGAAGCCAAGGATGAAACGTACATCTGGCCCAAGCCGTCTCGGCCTTCCAAAAAAGGCCCCCAGAGGACGAGCAAAGCCAGACGGACTCACGGAGACGAATCATGGAAGCCGCATAATAGCAGCTATTTCTTGCCAGGTCGCATCGGAGGTCAGCCCGTCCAATTCCTCGTGGACACCAGATGCACCTCTAATTTGTTGGGACGACATGTCTTTGAGCGATTACCTAAAGATGTCAAAAGCAAATTAGAGGTTCGGGAGGACTATGGACGAATGGCAGATGGTACCCGGCTGCAGTTTCACGGACTCATCACCCTCCCGGTCAGAGTCAGGAGTGTCCAGGTTACGGTATCTCTCGTGGTGTGTGCCCTGAAGGAGGACGACATCCTGGGCATGCCCTTCTTGGTCGACCACCACTGTGAGATGAACTTTCAGCAACCCACGTTGGTGTTAAATGGACAGAAGTTGACTTGCACTGACCGAGAGGGTCGACCTTTGACAAGCAGCGTTCAAATAATGCGAGCCACAACGCTTCCCCCTCGAACTGAGGTCCTGGTTGCCGGACGTCTCACGTCCTCCTCCTATCAACCAGTCGGGTTAATCGAGGGAACAAAAAACGGATATGTGGTGGCCGCCAGCTTACACCAACCCGGTGAGAAGGGGAGAGTGGCCATACGTTGTATGAACCCCACCGACCACCCCGTCAGCGTGACGGCAGGAACGGTCGTGGGACAATACACTGGAGTCGGGCCGGACGAAATAGGGGTCCCCTGGACAGCGAAGGGAGAAGCCGAGATTTCCAAAGAAACTCCCCCTCCTGTTTCCAACGTACCTCCCCACATGCTGGACTTGCTCCAACAGGCGGCACCACATTGCTCGTCCCCTACCGAGCACCGAAGGATGGAAGACCTTTTGATCCGTTATGCGGATGTATTCAGCCAAGGAAGTGAAGACATGGGGCGTACCACCCTGGTACAACACGAGATCCCCCTCCTCCCAGAGGCACAACCCATCCGTCAACACCCGTACCGTGTAGGACATGAGAAAGAAGCCGAAATCGAACGACAGGTTTCGGCCCTGGAAAAGCAAGGCATGATTGAGCCCGCTCACGGGGCCTGGAGCTCTCCGGTGGTCTTGGTGAGGAAGAAGGACGGGGCGTGGCGATTGTGTGTAGACTATAGAAAACTTAATAGTGTCACTCGCCAGGACGCCTACCCCCTCCCTCGGATTGACGAGAGCTTGGACGCCTTGTCTGGCAGTAGGTTCTTCAGTACATTGGACATGATGAGCGGATACTGGCAGGTACCCCTCTCCGCGGAGGCCCAGGAGCGGTCGGCGTTCGCCACACGCAGTGGGTTGTGGAGGTGGAAGGTGCTCCCCTTTGGACTGACCTCCGCCCAGGCTACCTTCCAGCGGCTGATGGAGCGCGTCCTCCAAGGGCTACATTGGAAAACCTTGCTGCTGTACCTAGACGACATCATCGTCATGTCAGCCGACTTCTCTAGTCATGTCACTAGGCTGGCAGAGGTGTTAGAGCGATTGAGACAGGCCGGGCTGAAGCTAAAGCCCTCTAAATGCAGTTTGTTCCAGACCCAAGTCAAGTACCTGGGCCACATAGTCAGCGACACGGGGGTGGCTACCGACCCTGAGAAGATTCAGGCCATAAGCGGATGGGCAGCTCCCCAGGATGTGACGCAGTTAAGGTCATACTTGGGTACCACTGGGTACTATCACAGATACGTGCATGACTACACCTCGATCGCCAAACCTCTCACCTTGTTGATGAGCGAAGGGGTCCCCTGGAAATGGGGAGAAGAGGAACAAGAAGCTTTCCTTGGGCTCAAATGGTCGCTGACACACGCTCCAGTACTGGCATATCCCGACCCCTCCTTGCCCTACGTGCTAGATACCGACGCTAGTAACGTAGGGACCGGGGCTGTGTTATCCCAGGTCCAGCAGGGCAAGGAGCGACCCATAGCCTACTACAGCAAGACCCTCTCCTCCGCCGAACGCAATTACTGCGTAACCAGGAGAGAGTTGCTGGCAGTTGTGCTGGCTGTCCGGCATTTCCGGCCCTACCTATATGGCAGAGAGTTTACCATCCGGACCGATCATGCCTCCTTGGTTTGGTTGCACCGGAGGAAGGAACCCTCTTGCCAGGTGGCCCGGTGGCTGGAGAGTCTGGCCGAGCACAAGTACCGAATTATCCATTGAAAAGGCGATAAGCATGGGAACGCCGATGGATTGAGTCGACGACAGTGCGTCGACTGCCGGCAGTGTGCTGCCATTGAGAAGCGGGATCAGGGGCCAACGAGGTCACAAGTGTGTGACTCTTTAGTAACCCCAGGAGCAAATTGGGAAACTGCTGTGCCAGTGGACCAGGTTCCGGTACAGCCACCAAGAGGCACGGGAACATCCAGTCCCAACTTCCGCCAGTTGGATGAAGATGAATGGCCTCGACTACCTGGCAGCAGACCTGCCTTAGGGCCCGACCTCCCGACTCCCACACCAGCCAGTCCAGTCTCAGTACGGCTGCCGGGCGGTGCGGGGTCACCCGGAGTGTCAGACGACCCTCCCAGAATGCTTCAGGATCCTCGGTTACAGGCCATCAAGGTAACAGGCGAAACTGGAATCGTTGAGGGAATTGGTAAAAGCACGGTCCCAAAGGTCCCAGAACGATTGACGGTGGTGCAGACTTCACTGGATGAAGTGCGGGCATTACAACAGAGAGCCGCTACCGACCTAGGGGTCATTTACCAGGCCGTCAGGAGCCGGAGGGGAGTGGAAGAGGCCGTGCTGCAAGTAGGCAGCCCCGAGCTGCAGCGATTGGCCCGGATGTTCCACCAGCTCCAGCTCGACGAGTCGGGTGTATTGACCCTTCATCTCACCCAGAATGGGCGAGAAAGGGTGGTGGTGGTATGCCCGAAAACGCTGAGACAGGAAATCCTGTGGAAAGCCCACGAGCAAACGCACTGCGGTGTGGAGAAGACCTTGAAACGCGTCCAATTGGACTGGTATTGGCCGGGTATGGCTGGAGATATCCGGAGGGCAGTTCTCTCTTGTGAAGTTTGCCAGAGGGCCAAAACAGGAAAGGGCCGGACCTCCGGGAACAGACAACGGCTGTACGCCGGGAGGCCATGGCAACGACTAGCCGTAGACTTAGTGGGACCCCTACCTCAGACCCCTCGAGGAAATAGCTGGGTGTTGGTGCTCACTGATCATTTCACTCGGTGGTCAGATGCTTTAGCCGTCCCCGACGCTACGGCCCCAACGGTAGCTCAGGTCCTGGACGAGAGGGTATTCAGCTACTTCGGTCTACCCGAAGTTATCCACACCGACCAGGGGAGCCAATTTGAGTCCTCTTTATTCCAGGAGTTATGTGACTTGTGGGGAGTCGATAAATCTCGGACCACTCCGTACCACCCCGAAGGGAATGGTGTGGTTGAGAGAAACAATCGTGTATTGGGTGACTCCCTACGAGCCCTCTTACTGGGCAGAGGACAGGAAGATTGGGATCAGTTACTGCCACAAATCATGCGGACGCTGCGAGGGTTACCGCACTCCGCCACTAAAGAAACACCCAATTATCTGATGTTGGGTCGAGAGCTACGTCTTCCTGACCAGTTGCTGTACGGAAACAGGCTGGAATCATTTACAAGCATACATGAGTATGTTCAGACTGTCCACGACCGGTTGATGCAAGCCCACACTCTCCTCCGAGATAGACAGAAGGAAATTGTGTCGACTGATGTGAGAGAACCTCCACTATTCAATGAGGGTGACCTCGTGTGGTTACTAAGCAAGCGGCGGAGAAGAGGGGAAAACCCGAAGCTAGCGGCCAAATACGTGGGACCCTATCGCGTATTAAAGAGTCAAGAAAATCATACTTACGAAATAGAGAGGTATGGACAGCGATCCATTCAAGCTGAGGGAAGGTTAAGACTCTGTCGCCCCAGTCCGGTGCAACAAGGACGGGCCCCAGTTGAAGTCGAGCCTGCTCGACCTCCTAACATGAGGGGTCAACCCCGAAGACGAATCTCACGAGGAAACCATAATCCAGAGGCCGCTATTCCGGAACCACTCCTGCCTAGCCGACTAACGGAGTTACGAATACCCCAGTCGCCAGGAAGGTCAGAAGCACTTCGATTTCCCAGCGAAAATTTCTTGGTCCCCCCAGGGGAACGCAACCCTAACTCGACGGCTGACCCCGACCCTGGCGGCGAATTAACAACCGAAGAGGAAAGAGCCACGGAAAATACGGGAGCCCAGGCTAGTAATACCGGGGCTGAGAATGCGTCACGGCCCCAACGAATAAGGAGGCCTCCCGCGTATTTGGCCGATTACGACACTAGCGCCGTCCAATCGGGAGAAGCCATCAGAGTTCAAGGTCAGAATGCGGCCATCTTGGGCCCCAGACAGAGCGCGCTCATTACTTGTTATCAACTCGAAGCGCACGCACCTATATCTCTTCTAAATATGGAAATTACTAAAGAAACAGTGAAGAAGGCTTCACCGATCATCGGAGCATTACCCTTATTGTCTGAAGTGACGACCCCGCCATTGGAGCTCCACCCAGCGCCTGGCGAGACCCTGGATGACTCGGAGACGGATTCGTTGAAGGAGAACCACGCTCCACACTCCCCACTACCGACAAAATAGATATCGGAGGATACAGCTAAGACGATCTCGAAATTATGTCGGGAGAAGGGTGCTAGCTGCCCATTATGCCAACAACTATTATCTACCCCTCGACGGCGCAGAATCCATATAGCCCAACATTTCACACGCTTCTTCTGTAAGTGTGGGAGAAACTCCACATCCAGAGATACCATTTCAAAACATCAGGCTCGAATTAAAGACGCAGCAGTACGGAAGGCTCACGGCGGAAAAGGTATTACCATCTACGAAGTCGACCGTGCTAGCTACCCAGCATGGAGCCAGAAGGTCCGACTAATTAATCCTCCAACCTTCGAAAAACCCACACCTTATGGGCCAATTAAAGTCAAGCCGCCTACGCGAAGAGGACCCCAGGCACCTCTCCCCTCTCCCCGAAGAAGAAGTGGTGCAGTCCGCCCAAGCTGGAACGACCGGTTCCAGCTCCCAGAAAATTGACTACGATAGGCAGTATCCAGAGTCGACTGGGGGACATTCGACCCCGGGTCACGGTGGACGCCTTGCGAGAAGAGGCCTCCAACCTCCGACGGGCAGCTCGTCGTCTGGAGGACCTGGCGAACCGCATGTCGACCGCATAAAGGACACGATCGACATTGCTTATCATTATTTCTCTTGGTACGTTTTATTAATTGGTGTCTCTCATATTATTATATCTTCTTGTTTTTGTGTGTTGTAGCTAGTTGGTGGTTTCTTACATTCTTGTATCTTTTTTTTTCTTTTCTGTTCTTTTCTTTTGATTTATGTATAGCCGGTAGTCGTCTATAGGGGCGGCGTGTGTAATGGAAACATGCGTTACCATCTCTTTTCTTTGATTGTCGTTAGAGTTGTGTTCTCTTTTTCTTTTGTGTAGTCACGCCCCTAGAAGGGGCTGGCCCTTACCACCTCATTTACATATTTGATTGTATTTAAGGCAGAGCTTCGGCTCAGTTAAATCGTTCAATACATGCTTTGCATTTGGACCCACACTCTTCTGTTACCTTGCGCAATAACAGAATCACACTGAGCACTTATTTACTCCAAGCCTCAGTCCACGGACTGTGCTTTGGGAGTAGAGTATAGAAACACTGTCGACCCCGATCGACCTCAGGTCGACCTTGTCGAACGAGCATAATATCACTCAGGGAGCAATTCCCCGTGTAAGGTGGTTGTAGTAGACCGGTGGTGTAAGCCGACCTAGTCGCCTCCGCGTGTTGGTCAACGGGCAACACTTACACGGCCCCTGTGGAGAGTGAATGCAGACCGGTAGAGTAAGCCGACCCAGGTCGCCTCTACGTGTTGGTTGCAGGATCCAACACACACTGATGATCGCAAACATCTGCATCTTGATTGACTGTTTGTGGATGACATTGGATCCAAGTGTGGAGGACCGGGACATGCCTGTGTACTATTTACTGCACTCATATATATATCCGCACTATCATTTAACCAAACCTCTCGAACTTCCTTTATTGCATACTTGAACTGCCTTTTTATTATTATATAACTGTATTACTGAACTGCCCTTTTATTATATAACTGTATTACTGAACTGCCTTTTTATTATATAACTGTATTACTGAACTGCCTTTTTGTTACATAACCATCCTGTTATATCTGGCATATCCTTTGTGATATAAATAGATCAGTAGGCGGAGTTAAACGATAGGCGCTGGCTATATAAGCCAGCGCGGTAGACAGGCAGGGTGTGCTTGATTCCACTCATACCTGTGCATACTTGTATTGAAGATATCGATAATAAACTGCTATATACTCATACGAACTGCTTCTATTGACGCCTGCCTGGTTGGCTCACCGATTGTACAAGCAGGCTCAGTGCAACCAACAGACGGAACTGCCAGGGTGACTCTAAGAAGGCTAGGAGGCAATCCACGGCCTTGTCTAGACTCGATCGGGTGTGCCATGGCACTAGAGATCCAGTCATAAGACCAGCCATTAGTGGATCCAGACTAGCCTGAGATAGAGATCCAGAGGCAGGCCGGGGGTTTGGTTTCGGAGCAAGCCCGACTACTAGGTTCTTGTCTTGGACTGACTTGACCGCCACAGGCAGGTCAATCAGGCCTCGGACAAGGTCAGCCAGTAGCCCAGGTTGCGACTCCCTTGTTAGGAAGTAAAGCTGACTCAGCTACCAGAGTCAGATCCTTTACACAAGTTCAACAGTCGTGAAAAGCCATGTCAACTTCATTTGGCAGCATGGCAAATAAGTATACTCGTGATGAACTAATTATTAGTTATGTGAAAGAATGTCCATGTCTCTACGAGTTTACTTTAGCTTGATATCAAAATGTAAAAGCATGAAGGGGAATGCTTTCAATCAGATGGCTGCACAAATAACCAAGCAGCTCGGCAACCATGTAGACGGTTAGTGTACAAATCTTGTCTGCAAGTGTTGCTTTCACCAGATAATATACAAATTCATTAAATACTACATGTATATTATAGATTTGTAATGTTGCGCAAAACATATAAAGTAGTTTTGTAGGATTCAGTCTGATACTTCACTACTTAGTATTATTCTTACGCTTTTAACATTTTGCAGGTATCAGTATCCAAAAATGTTGGAAAGACATTTATGATACATTTGCACCATACCTGAGCAAAGAAAATAAAAGAAGAGTAGTGGTGGGGAAGTACCAGCAATCAAATGACCACTGTGGGAACATCTGCAATGGCTAAGGGATTACAACAAGAAAAAATTATAAGTTAATATTTTGTTAATTTTTAAGGGTTTAGGTTTTTAAATTTGTGGTACTTGTTTGAGGTTTATTTGCTCTTCAACTTGATATAGACCACATAGTAACTATCAAGAGATTAACTCGAAGCTAGTAGAGGCCACATGCTCTGAAGCATCTTCCATAAAGCGCATTGAGAATTCAACCCCTACCTCTTGAGGCCTTATGCAGCCCTTCTGCTGCTTTATTTGCAGTAACACCAACCTTGAATGACATACAACCAACTAAAAAGGAGGACTGGAAAACTTGCAGAAGGTTCTTTCCAGTAAGTGTTTGTAAAACACCAAAAGTGGTGCAGTATGCATCATTTATGGCATCCTTGTTTACAAACCCACATGCACTACAGTGTCTGATACAGTTCAAGAAAAGATAGCTACAGAGGAGGAAAAAGGACAAGTGTTATCAAAAAATGTCACAAGCACTCAGATCAAAAATTATAACCATAAATGTAATAGCAAATGAGGGTGTTGATGAGGCACCTCCAGCTTCCTATTTTGATTTACTTGACTCTACCAATTATATTATTTTATACATTTTATATCATATGTTATATTTGTTCAACCAGTCAACTATATATTAAATATGAAGTTTTAAAAGCTACGCAGATATAAAAAATTCCCTATTTAATCTATAAGGTTTAAAACATGGTGATCTTGATAATCAAGTCTGGCGCTGTTGCAATCGAAATAATGCATAAAATGATCCCTCATGTCAATTGTGATAGTTGTTGAATTTGTAGGTGTAGGTTGCCTAACTTCACGTAAAGGTCATCCGGCATTGCTCCATAGGCCTAGCTCATCATCTGTGCCAGTGTAGCCTGTGGGCGTATAATATGCAATTTCTATTGATTGTTGGTTACCGCTCACCGACATTTCATTGCTAAAAGTGTGTACATCTTTTTATTGGTGATGTCGTTACATCATCAGCCCATCATTGTGGTCAATCGCGCCGCTAATCGGTGCTTTGAGCGATAGTGTGCACATGCCTTAAGCTTGGTCTAATTATTACAAACGATAATCAATGGGTTAACTGAACTTCTGGTAATCTATATATCTATCTATCTATAAATATATATATATATATATATATATATATATATATATATATATATATATATATATATATATATATATATATATATATACTCATGCTACAGACAGTACTGTTTCGGCTATTGATGCCTCATCAGTGCAGCTCAGAGCTTAAGCAAGGGACACAAATCCCATTACCAATGAGAGTTGACTTCCTGCCACGAAACAACTAAGTTGCCTCGCAGACTTTAAGAAAGTCAATGTGCTGGCACCAGAGTGCTCAAATCACAAAAGTGATGAGTTTTGCACAAATTCTAATAGTGCCGCACCTCTCACAGAGCGCTCAACCTCTATATATATATATATATATATATATATATATATATATATATATATATATATATATATATATATATATATATATATATATATAAATATATATATATACAGTATATATATATATATACAGTATATATATATATAAATATATATATATATACAGTATATATATATATACAGTATATATATATACAGTATATATATATATATATATATATATATGACATATAAGATATACAAATATGTCCTTTGTTTATATATAACAGTTGTAAGATCAAATTACCGCAATGATGCTATCAAATAATATGCTATAAATCTCCAAATTTTTAAATTATGTAATTATAATGGCTCGAACGCCACATGTATATGTAGCATTAGGTCGCCTATCATTATATAACTTATAAATTTACAGATTTATAGCATTATTGTTTGATAGCATCATTACGGTATTCTGATCTTACAAATGCTCGACGCTCTTTACATCTCCTCTTTTGCTCATAAAAAGCTAGTTATTGTTGCAGACTGTAGCAAACATATCAATGAGCTTTTATGCAACATTGTTAAATATAGATATAAAATGCCTTCATCTATATATATTTATCAATGTTGGTCGTTCGTCTATATCTATCTATAGCTAATAAAATATTGTAATTAACAATCCGTATAACAGAAGATTCGGTTTCAGATCCTCCATTTTGCCAGTCCGATGCCTTACCAATTTAGCCACACGAGCTTGATGGATTCATTAGGCGATATATGTCGCTATATGGGAGCAAATATGCTACCGCTCTCAGTCACGACGTAATGTCATGGGAATCAGTAGCTCTTATTAGTAAGATTACTGAAAATTATCCATTAGAAATGCAAGGCTAATAGCAAGTGGCAGGCAACTATTATTAACTCTCATTGTTTATAGGCTGATTTTTAATACCCAGGCAATGCCGAGCACTATAGCTAGTATGGCTATATAATGGCAGGTTAATTACCAGCATTAGATATTAACTGGTAGAGATATTTCTTGGTTTCTCAATGTATATTCAATAGGAGATATTTGATAAGTTCGAGGTAAGTTAGCAGATTTATTGCATACAAAAGGTTTTATATTGTTTGACCAAAAAGAGAAGCCAAAATATAGGCCACATTTGCTTCGCCCGTAAAAGGGCTAATGATTTTATTTTACCAAACTCTGATGAGCCATTTGAAAAATACAAAGCCAGCCTTTATTTTAACACCAACTCCTACTGATCACCACTAGAGCAGAAGGGTTGAAAAATAGGGCGCTATGACGTTCAATTAGCGGTTTAATGGTATATTTAACAATGTTGCGCAAAAGGCCATTGGACTCATTGATATGCTTTCTACAGTTTGCAGCCAAAACCTGTTTTTATATGCAATAGAATAGGAGTTAGGAGTGTCGATCAATTGTAAAACGAGTTTAGATAAACGCAATAAAGTTATTGAATAATATGTTATTTATCTGCAAATTCATAAGTTACATAATACTAATCTATCAAATGCTACAACTATATACTCAAGAACAAACAACATGAATTTACACTAATAATGTAATCATATTTATAATACATGCAGAAATAAAAATTAAACTTTTTGAAACAAAAGTATTTGCATTGTGGCTCAACTAGTTGTGTTCTGATTGAAGCTTTCATTTGGAACCAATTTATTTTGTTCTGACTGTTCAATACCAAAAACAGTGCCTTCAGACCTCAACTGTTCCTTGCACTGCTGAACTAATTGATATTAGCATCCCAACAATTTTTTTCAGGACAAAACTTGTGCGTTAAAAAATTGCGCCATTAAAAGGTAACTTTTTAGCCATGTGTAAGCTTGTGCATGTACAAAAACGTTTGGCCTTAGTTGCGTAATTGCTAAATAACTTGTTACATAAGTAAAAGTATCAAGGATCATGTTAAGCCAGGTACGACTATTGTATAATACAGCTATTACAGTAGGCAGTCCTGCAAAATAAATTATCCGTTCAAGGGATGTTTACATTATAGTGATTTTACATCATAGGATCAGTAAAATACATGTATATGAGATTGCCTAGTCCGCTTCAAGTTCTTACTCAACTCACCTCTTGTCAATCCAAAATAAAACTAGCCTTCACTTTTTATTTTGTGGGCTGTACAGTAACTGCGGCATTATTGACTTATTGGTATCAACAACTTTTTCCCATTTTTGATAAAATTCACTGGTTTTGTAGACCATGGTTGCGGTAATTTTACAATAAATTGACGGGGAGCGCACATCTTTGACGTTCATTTACAGCTATTTGCTTGTTTTTTTTTAGACAGCAAAGTCTATTTTTTAAAGTAAAACTAAAAATAAATATTTTATGCTTCTACAATGAAGCAGAACAAAAAATATTTTTCATTATAAAAGTGTGATACTACCTGTTTTTCGTCTATCGGTATCTAGTGGGTCAAGGTTAGGATAAAAAAAAACTTTTGTCAACACCCCAACTCACGACATTCAGATTGGTAGATCGTCGCTGTAACATCTGCATCAGTAGATCGTCAAAAACTATTTATGAAACATTGCTCAGCTACCTATTCGCTGTTTTGACAACACCTTTGGCGATCTATACGACGAACTAAAATGTCACAAAAGTTGTTTACAACTGTATATATAATAGATGTAACACTATTCGCACAACATTTTTTTTGCAAGTATGGCGAGATAAATTACTTTTCAATTTGTATTTGAGAATTGGCCCGACTTGAAACTCCATTATATGAAATTTTTTACTACGTACAAAGCAAAAACTTCACTTAAACTATTTAGGTTAGCTGGAATTTACGTTATAGGAGGTATATGTTATAGAAGTGTCTACTGTAATTCTTTCTATGGTGTGGCTTTCAATAACGAAAAAACTGCTAATGTTTTTGAGTTGGAAAACAGACTTTGATATGAACAGAAATAACTGAAGAATGAATTGGTATTAATGTGACCAAGTCATTATTATTGCAATTTTGGGGACAATTTCCTAATGATCACTTGCCATCGTAGGTTTGTAGAAATCAAAAAATGTCAAAGTGGCAGTCAAATGAAACTGGCGTTCAATTAAAAGATGACTTTTAAATAAAGGTTTGGCGGTATGTCTTTTAATGTGAACGTATAAGCTAATAGTATTATGAAAACAAGTTGAATTCAAAATTATATTTGAGCGGGAGGAAAAGTTAATAAATCATTTTGTAAGCAAAAGTGTAGTGTAATGCTTAAAACAATTCTGCTCACATAGGCCTACATTTTAACATCCATGAACAAGTTCTAGAGATATTTGCTTCAACCTGATCGCCCCATTGAATTATAGGCCTACTAATAACCAGATTTTTATTAGTACACAAACCATTTAAACTGTGCTAATAAAAAAAACATTTTTCAACAATACAATTATGCCACCAGTTTAAAGTTATTAGTACCTACTAAAGTTGGTGTTTTGTTATTATTACTACTTGTTATATAATACATAGGCTCAAATAATTGAGAAGATTGTCGTAGAAATACTATTGCTCTTGGCAATTGAGCCCACATAAATCTATCAAAAATTCCAAACCACAAAATTTATAGAGCATATAGCATATCAATTATGGCAGATGAACTAGGCAATGATGGATAAGTTTACGTTATAATTTTAACTTTACTGCCTGAACATGCTGCCAAGCTCTTATCATAAATGCATCACCAGAAATTATAAGCTCCACACAACACTGATTATGCGTATGGGAGGTTGGCACAACGAGTAGAAACATGGCCGCAGCATCTAATCCCTGCATAGTCTCAAAACGCACACATTATGGTACTGTTGTTGGTTCAAGGCAGTTTGTATATACGTACAATGTATAACATGCCTTCTGCTCACAATCAGCTGACGTGTATTGTCTACTAAAGCAGCTAACTAAAAAAATCGTAAATAACTGGTGTCAGTACTGCCGTCCGGTATAATATGAAGTCAGTGAAGAAATATCCTAACGCAACATGTGCGCAAGCAACCACAATCATATTTAACTCTGAAATCTATTTACTCCCTTGACCACCTTTGCAATATACAAGTAGTCGAACGAAGCAGCGATGAGACAAGGGCGTTGCAAGGTTTCATAAACTGGTATATGTACTATCACAAAAGGCTCTCGCGTACTCCAACAAGAGTGTCATAGACGGATTAGGCAGTTTTGTCATCGGAAAAAAAAAAAACGATTTACTTTTCATATGAGGTGTCCGAGTTGAATACTACACTCACCACTGACTAGTGAACTCATCTTAGAAAAATGAAAACAATCACCATAATCACGTTTAAAGACCATTACGCTGATGAATGTAAAAATCGGTACACGTAAACACCGAAACACGCTACGATACTATAGGGTTTTAAAAATGTTGTCGCATAAAACTTAAGTTAATTCTATCAAAAAGTATAGATACTTTTTTATCATTTGCTATTGTTTTTTATGTTTGAGACGGCCTGATTGCTAGAATGTTTCAAGATTCAAATCAACAATACATTATCACTGTTATAACGCTCAGAAAAAACATATGTGCGCAGACTTGCCCAAAATCATGAATATTGCCACAGGACAGCTTGTTTCTTGCTTGTATTACATCAGATGTTCCCATCAAAGTCGACTGCTACTCTATTGACATATAATTTAATTTGTATTTGCTCATAATTGGCAGAATAAAAATTTTAATCCTGCTACATATATATTGTTATAGGTGTCTCAAACGTCTCAAATAAGAGTAATTAAAATTTTGTCATATTGGTTTCCTCTAATTGTTGTGTAAACATCGGAGTACTGACTACGAGTTTGCCAATCTACGCTAATTAAGTATTTTCATGGAAGAGTATACATACATGTACACAGCTGTTCTTAATGTAAAAAGTGCATTTTCTGTTATAAAGGTTAGTTAGTTGTCTCACTGCTCATCCTATTTGTTATATATACCTGTGAATGCTATCACCGCGAAACGCAAGCTGAATTGAAAGTCACTTCTACTAATATTGTCTTATGGTGTTAATTAATGGTTGTTTTTATAGATGACTATATGTTTGTTACGACAACTTCTAATTTAAAAAAAAGTTTGAAAATTAAACCAAAAATGTGTTCCTAGCTCCATGCATTGGGTTAAACAACAAGTTTAACGGGTTTCTAAAAGTAAAGGAGCTCCCTCTTTGTTGTAACACAAAACTACTATGTATGTTGTCCTTATGGCAGTAGTTAATAATTTAGTACTAAACAGTAGTAGGTGTAAAACAATACAAAGTATGTAGTAACTATTCACAATTTTTTTTCAACATTTAAAAGCAACATTTTGTAACGCAAAAAGCTATGTGATACTCATTAATAACATAGGCCCCAGGAGTTTCACTCTCTTCTATTCATCTCAAGGGCTAGTCTCAGATCTTATAAACTGCACCCTTTTCACTGACTCTTACATTAATAAAAAAACTACCCTTTATGACTTCATCACCACAGACTAATTCCCCTTTTTTTGGCTCAATCACTGATCCAACTTAGAACAGAGATTTTAACCCCTTAATACTACTTAGTACAGATGTTTTACCCTCTTAGCACTACTTAGATGCCCTTTTACTACTATCTGCGGTGGATAGCAATATAGATGTCCAAGTTTTGGCATGAGATCCACACTTCAAAGTTCCAATCCAATCCAATTAATTAACAGTGAGAATTGAGTGCAACTCTAGAAAAAATTTAAATGACCGGCAGTGTTATGTAGAAAATTTTTAAATTATATCTTTGAAATGAAAACTACTATCATAGCGCTCTAATATCCTATCTTGGCTACTGCATGTTAAACAGCGAACTGATACAAATACAAAAACCTTTAGGCGACATATAATGAGATATTAAGCTATGCCATAAACAATAGGATCGAGATCATATATACCAAGAAAATAGGAGTATGAGCATACAGTATATACTTTGAACAATAGCAGTGGGATCATAAATACTGAGCCATAGGTCTTGTCTTGTGTTTTCTTAAATCTTCCTGACTTTTCGAAATGTTCTTTTATATCAAATCTTGAGGACCCACGTTGTGGACGTAACATCTAGAGCTGACAGCGGTGTTTGCATTGGAGTTTTTTCAGCTTTCTCGAGATGACGAAATTGAGCAGATAAAATTGATTGTTGATAGTTGAAGCCAGGAAAGCACCATCAGTAATTTTGCCTCGTCTGTCTTTGGCATCTGACTTACTGTTGTAGTTCAGTAGGCAATCTCTAGGACCTTGTCGCTTTAATTGATCTTTCATTCCCTATACTGTAGCTCTTAACTTTCCTTCGCACGATATTGGCTCTACAGGGCTCACAATGTTCTGTCAATAGACAACTCTCACTCAGCCTGAATTCAAGAAGCTTTTTTTAGGTGTCAGACTCACCAGCCAGCTTGGTCAGCCTTGCTCTAAAGTTGTAGTCTGATGCAGCTAAAACACAAAAAACAACAATTCATAGTGGGTTACCAATAACAGGAGACAAACAAATCTTGCATGAGTTATCATTGGTTCAGTCATTCAAATGACAACCTTAGTAATGGCTAAAGTTACTGATCGCGATGCCAAAGACCATAAACGTGGATATATATGCAATAGGGTGCCGTGCTCGGTTGGTTCGAGGTCTGTCATGTTGGAGAGAATAAACTAGGCACAAGCAAATACGTAATATTTTAGTCGGTTTTGATCAATATCATTCTTTATCTTATTGCTTTAGGCTATTATTAAGTTAGACAATGCCAGCCATGTATTCTGTAGTGCCATCACTTTTTTATCAGCATGTTCTGTCACTCAAACATGATAAAAAATAATTATCCAGAAACTTAGTGAGCTTGTCTTGAGCAACTTGAGCTTCATCCCAAAAAAGAATCACTTTTGGCTCCTGGCTGGTGCTTTCCTCTTTTGACTCAGCTTGACTCAAAACCGATTTTGAGCAGATTTCTGCATGTTGAATTTGAAGAAAAAAACACTGGATAAATACCCTCAAATAAGCTGGAAGGTAATTTTTGTCTGCCTTCAGTAGAATATAGCACTGTAGTAAGAGAGCAACACACAAATTTTGGCTGATTAAAAATCATATAATGGTATCAGTGCCTGGATCCATCGGTCCACTCAAACTTTCGGTAGCCGGAGGCGCTTTATGAGTACAACATTTCTGAGCTGCTTTTTCTACCTAGGCGCAGTCTAGGCCTTTATTGTATAATTCACATATATCTGTGTATGAAAATGATTTGAGCAAGCATTAGTAGCCTATTTAGTGATACTTAGCTTAATATGACTGCTCACCTTCCTGGCAAAGCAACAAACTGGACTTGCCTTGCGAGGTAATATAACCTACCCTTTGACTTCCCACCTTTACCAAACACATACAAATCACTAACAGCAGTCACCCAGAGGGTCAACCCAGGAAAAGCCACACAGTCACTCAGAATGGCAGTACAATAAATCAAACTAATGATGACTTGAAATTGAATTGAGAAGTCAAGTGTAAACAACAGTACAAAAATATGTATAGAATATTAAAAAAAATTATTGCAAAATAGGAAAAGAACTATTGCAATAATTACAACAGTAATTTAAAGAAAATAAATAAAATACTTATTTACAAGTTATTTAAGTATTGAATTATTTTATAATATAATTATACTTAATTTGTTTCTTATTGGTTGTCAAAGTTAATATATTTAATAATTATTTATATACGTATATATATAATCTTTAATTGCACTATAATTTACATCACAGTATTTTCAGCATTTGCATTTGATCTACATGTATGTATGTGCCATCTATGTGTGTGATGATTGGGTCATGTGCTGATTGTATGTGGTTGTATCATCATCTTGTTTGTATGTGAATAAGGGAATTCATAATGATAATTAAATACCCTTGAAGTTTCAGTTACCTGTCCTTATCAAGAGTTTCTCTCTCGCTTAGAGAGTACATGTACATACAAACATGTTACAAAGATCAATTCAACCACCAACCTAAAAACAGTTTGATAATGTCATCACATGATTTGTGATTGTTCAACACCTTCCTTATCTCAGCATACATTTTGCCTAGATCAAAATTGCCAACAGCTTGGAACATGAAATAGCATTGAGATCTTTGATAAATATACAGAACAGTGACATAATTGTATCCACTTACCTGCATGTTTCAATGTGAGAGGTCACTGAAACTTATAATAGCTTTTTGCCTCCATGCCCAGAAGAGCCATTTTTTGGGGTGTTTCCTTGACAATCAGATCTGGTTTATGTTGAGGAAAAAGTAAAAAACTGAGTCCTGATGGCAAGCTGGCAATCTCAAACCCCTTTAACAATGCTCATGGCAGAATAGCTCAATGTTGGTTTCAACAGATCCTAAGCACAACAACACAGCTCCTGAATACCTCTTTCTACTGTGTGGGACTCAATGAGACTGCTTTGGTCCCTATCTACTGCACTAAGCTAAAAAAACATACCTTTTTTATGAAAACACTCTAGAGTGTCTGGCCACCAAAAAGCACCACTAAAACCTTTTTTATTGGTCAAGTCCTTAAGGATGAAATTTGAGAGTCAAACCCCATGGCAGTAGGCAGACAACCATACAGACTATGTAATCTATGTTTACTGTATGTGTACACCGCAAAGTAACACTGTATGTGTGTTGCAAGTTAATACTTGTAACAATTGACAGTAGGTCCACAACACAGAGTATGTGATACACTAGGTGTGCATGCACAACACAGAATATGTCATTCCCATTTACCTGAGGCATAGAACACGATGGATACCAGTTATTAGCAGGTACATGAAACAGAGTATATGTAATCTGTTTCAACAAGAAGATATATAGCTTCAACACAAAAGTATAGATTAGAGATAACGACAAGAAATCTGCCAAATGAAATGAAAAAAATTACTGCAAGCACTTGTCCTTGTCAATATAGGTGTGCAGAAATAATCAACAGTAAATTTTTTAGTAAAAAGGGGATAATATATGTTAGCTCGAGAGATATAGATATCTAGCAATACTATTTGTCGCAAGAATTGCACTGAACCATAAATATGCTATTCTATGATATCCATTCTCAAGCTGATGCTTGTTGTATATCCAGTGACACGCAGTGAACCTACAACAAAACAGGCATAAAGTCTGTGAGTCGCACCAAATAATTTTCCTATTCAGGTTTTTCTAAATGGATGTCATTATAAGGCATACGACATGCACACAATGAAAAAAACTGAGCGTAGACAAACTTGTTAACAGAAATCTAGCCTCTTACAGTAAAAAAGCCGTAAGGAAAAATCTCTCAAAATTGATAATCCTTTCAGTATTTAGTTCTAATCAATGAAATGTGCCATCTCGGCCTATATCAGCAAAAGCGTGATATGATTATTTACAATGATTTATACAATGATGTTTTACCTTTTCAAGATAGTTTGGGCTGTAGTTGCCTGACCTTTGGCCTATGAACCCCTAAAAGCAAATTCAAAACAAATAACTATAAGTTATATCTCTAACAGAAAGCTGTATTTCGTTGTACCTCACCACAAACTACTCCTTCAAACTGTTTGAGAATGTCTTTAAACATTTACAAATGTTTTCAACTAGTTTAAGAGAGATTCTGAGAATAAAACTGATTTTCTTGAAGTTTGCTGTGCGCTTTATTTTGGCGATATGATAATAAATGTAGATCTATGTAAGTCAAATATTTCCTTAAACATTAACACTATCAACTGATTGATTGTTGTATTAAGCATCCCATTTTAAGCTGTAGTTTTTCTCAGCTGTTTGGCAGTCTTGTATGCAGCAGCGAGTATTTTGTGTGCAACCATGTTAGCTAGTTGCTTCTGTGATGCAGCAATTCAAACACGTTGAATCCACTTGTTGGAACGAAAGCCCTTTTTAAATATTATTTGTGGCTGGCTAAGAAATTTACGCTTTATCATCCTTGTTGGATAATTCCCTTAAATAAAATATGGAAAAATGAATACTAAACTAACATATCCTGGTCACAGAAGCAATGCTTTTCATAAACTTTCATGAATTTTTAAGCTTTCGATGAAAAAATGGCAACATGCTAGATATGCAAGTAATATTAGCATGATATGAAGTTATTGGGTAATTTGAAGCTAGCTTTGTAGGTAGTGGTTGGGTTGTCACATTCCCTGCATTCGTGTTGTTAAGGCCCATAGTTGGTTTTCTATTTTCTCTTTAACATTTATTCCTACCGTTCTGATACTTGCAGTTGCACTTTCTCACCTCTAGATTAAGGCCATCATTTTCCTATTCAACAGAATTATCAAGGTTTTGCAAGTGTGCTTTCAATCCTGCAGCAAAATTTTCTAGGGCAGCGATGTGACTGGTGAGATAGGTTTTTGACGACGTCATATTCAAAAGCTCCCTGCATTCACTGGCAATCGTAAACTGCGCTTTCACTTTTTTGGTAGCGATGGTAGCGGTTCAGCACCACCAGCACTTTTGATACATGATTTAAATAGGCTTGTTGGAGCTGAATAACTATTGTCTCTTTATATGGAGATAATTGATTGAGTACATAGCATGATGTCTTCATAAAGTGAAAACCATAGAATCGACGCATATTAAGGAAGCAAGTCCATAAAGTCTTTTGTTTTATAGGCTGAAACCACAAACTCATGCTTACATGGATAAAAGTGCTGCTGGAAGTCATAGCACTCACATGAACAATCGAAATTAGCTATGTACTTATTTTTTCCGAAACACTCAGAACTGGTTTCAGAACACAATAGCTGCACATTACCAGCCAATGCTTTCCTAAAACTCCTGGTTTGGCACACGTTGACCATCCTTTTTGAGGCAATTTCACAGGTATTCTGGTACGTCAAAGCTGTACACTCGCCACAAGCTAGAACACATTTCATTGTTGATGTGGTACCTAAACAGAGAATAATCATGTAGTTAGGGTAGCCGACACAGAGAAGACCGAAGTATACAGATTTATTAGTGTTGCGTAAAACTATTTGGGTTGCCTGCGGTTTCAGTGTTTCTTAGGGTTAACCAATTTTTTTTTATTTTTCCTACCGATATACCAATTGATTTAGGTACATCCAAACAAACACACAACGTACATATATAATAAACTGTACAATACTATATATATGCAAATGCACAATAAAAATGCATACATGCATACATACATACATACATACAAACATGCATACATATATACACCCATAAATACATACATACGTACATACATACGTACATATGTACATACATACGTACATACGTACATACATACGTACGTACATACATACGTACATACATACATACGTACGTACGTACATATATATGTACATACATACGTACATATGTACGTACATATGTACATACATATGTACATACATACGTACATACATACATACGTACATACGTACATACATACATACATACGTTCATATGTACGTACATATGTACATACATATGTACATACGTATGTATGTACATACATATGTATGTATGTACATACGTATGTACATACGTATGTACATACGTATGTACATACATACGTATGGCTGTATGTACATACATGCCCGTACGTACATAGGTATGTACATATGTACATACGTACATGCGTACATACGTACATATGTACATACTGAAGCATACATACATACATACTGCAACATGAATACAGACAAGCATACATACTGAAACATACATACATACTGAAACATACATACATACTAAAACTGATTTAATAAATTTTTAGCACACTGGCCAAAATTGCCATTACCAATGTTTTTTTATTTTTTTACCGCTTTGGATACCCATTAAATAGTAATTGTGGAAGGTTTGATCTTTCTGCCATTAGTTATTTTGGGTTATAAAATTGATTTTTAGTAGGGTTAGTGGTGTTAAATGAGACTAAATTTACATTAGGTATTCCATACTGATACAATATTCAATGCGCTTCTAATTTCTTACTTTATATTCTGCGTTAAGGCTTGCTTATAGGCGACCCAAGTTAACTTTTATTGCATAATGATTTTTCTACTTCAAATCAAGATTTGTGCAATATCTTAAATATATCTGTGTGAACATTGGCAAAGTTGAAATGCCTACACGCTTTTTTTATTCAATTTATTTAACCTTAGTCCGGTGATAAGCTATGTACATGTAAAAATTAATGTTAGAGTTTGTTAAATTATGCAACCACTAGCTTATGAGACTTGTAAACAGAGAAGGTTGCCTCAAAATTTATGGTTATTTTTGTTATTGTGGTTATTTGGAGAGCCTTAATCTTAGGCTAGCATAGCGCTATTGTCCAAAATATGTTTGAAAGGTATTTTACGCATTTATAGTTTTTAATCTAGATCTATTTTGACTACGGTAAAGTTGTTAGAAATTATTTTTGCAATATGTTTGCTCTAACCACATCGACATTGATCTTTAGAAAAATCGTTGATTTGATGCTTTTAACTTTGTACCATCATCATGAGAAGCAGTCCGTTTTTGCCTGCTCATGGCCTTCTTTTATAAACATGCCCCTCTCTTGTGTACATATGCGAATCTACATTTAGCTACACTATACCATATTCTGAATTTGTTTTAAAAAGATTTAAGAATGCATGAAAATTAAAAAAACTTAACACACTTTGAAGATAGTATTCTTACTGAAACAATTTTTAGCTCAGTGTATGCTGCCATTGCTATCTGATTTAAAGTCGCTTTAATCAGACATTTATCACAAGGGAAAATAACAATTATTTTTGTGTGACTTTTCTATTTCTTTACCATAGTGTATTATTATGTACTGTAAGACTTACAATGCAAAAAGGTAACTGCTTTTCATTCAACAAAACGCTGTTAAGACTAGTACAGGTCGTCAATGGCTTACGACTGAGTCGAGTTTCAACAGACACGTGTTGTAAGCTGGTCTAGTCATAAGTTAAACTGTAAAGTATAGGCTTAATACTATGCGTACCACCTTTCAAATATAAAGTATAAAATCATAGTAAATGCAAATCAAAATTACTATGCAATTGATTTTTAAAGTAGTGGTCTCTTTTTTTACTGTAACGAACATTATTATCATTAGTAGACTATGCATAGGCTAAAAACCTTTACTGTTACTGTACTTTAGATACAGACAGTGTAAAATAATTGTAGGTCTGCTGCATTTGATTTGCGTTAAAAACATCTCAACTATTGCAAAAGAATCAAATTGATCTTTGAAAAAAAAATTAAAAAGGCTTCCAAGTCGGTAAGATGTAAGTAGCTTATGTTATAAACTGACTACAACTTGTACCCTAGTAATCTTAAATAAATTGGACTAAATTCAAAATAAATTGCTGTAAAAGTATAATTCAATGCTAGTTCTTTAGGAAAATGTGTGTGATTGTGGAATTTGAGTGTACTAGCCAATTTAATAAGCCATTTTTAATTATTAACTTCTATATGATTCTTATAGATGCTACATATGCTATGTATAATTTTTTCATGTTTTATGGGGTCTTAAGCCAACCGACTCGCCAGCCAGCATATACAATTACAATGTTTACAATTATATTATAAAATCACAAGCTTTTAATGATGTTATGAATGTTATAAGTTTATATAGTATTGTGTTACAATTTAATTGAAAAAAATTATTTTGTAAGTTGTTCACAATAAACAATGGAAAATAATTAGGTCTTAAATATATATTTGATGAGCACAAAATCTATAAAAAATCTCAAAGACTAAGTTCTTCAACTATATTCTGCTGAACTATTATTAGTCATAATTATAGTAGCAGTGACAGTACTTGTAATTAAATGAGTGGTAGTGTGACAGGAATTAGTAGTAGTAGTAACACAAGTGGTAGTTGCAATAGTGGTAGTAGTAGTAGTTGTTGTTGTTATTGCTGTAGTTGTAGCAGTAGCAGCAGCAATGAAGAATATTCTATGTTTTATATATGAATGCTTTTCAAAATTTATTACCGTTCACAGCAAGCTTGGGAGCTCTCAGAGACTGTTGCAAGTTGGCCATTAACGGACTACCTAGGTTTTGTCCTGGGTTAGTTACTTCTCAGTGCTCACTGCGTAGTTTAAATACCGAACTTGTGATTGGAAGAGCTCACACTTAGAGAGCTTTAACTTTAAGCCGGCTTCTTTCAGCCACTGGGGCATCTCCTCCAACCATTTCACGTGTGTGTGCGTGCGTGTGTGTGTGTGTGTGTGTGTGTGCGTGCATGCGTGTGTGCATGTGTGCGTGCATGCGTGTGTTTGTGCGTGTATGTGTGTATGCGTGTGCGTGCGCATGTGTTTGTGCGTGTGTATGCGTGCGTGTGCGTGTGTGTATGCGTGTGCGTGTGTGCGTGCGTGTGTGTGCGTGTGCATGTGTGTGTGTGTGTGTGTGTGTGTGTGCGTGCGTGCGTGTGTGTGTCAAAGTCAAGGGCGATGACTGTAATGTTATCTAGGTAAAGCAGTAAAGTCTTTTAATGCAAGCTTTGTAATATTCGCTACATGAAGTTCTTAAAATCAAAGGGCAAGACTTACTTGCCCTTTGGTCTTAAGTCAGTGGGCCAAAACAAGACTTCATTACTTGTTTTGGTCTTCCACTCCCGAAGGCCAAAACAAGTAATGAATGTCGACTCCTTTTGTACATTGGCTTTCAAGTGTATTTGCAGTAGCCAATGCTCAGGTCCGGTGCGCTAAAGTACCTGCTGCTTGACAATGCATCAAGTCTATCATTGATCCACGGAAAGGGGTAGGCGTCCTGCCTTTAGCAGTTAATAATCGATGCAGAAACACCACTTGCCATATTTCCAGGTGAGTACCACTAGGAAGCTCTACGCACCACCGGCTGGCTTGATGAGTCTCTTGTTCAACAGCTCTCAGACTTGGTGCTCAGCCTCTCCTCCTTTCTCTGGGTCTAGTTGATGCAGTAGTCGTCTGTTAAAACGGATTCCTTCCGTTACTGGAATCAAATGTTCCACCTCGAAGGTCTTGCCATATCTCTGCTACCGATGCAAAGTGTACTTTGGTAGTATGTCAGCAACCTTGCCAGCCACTCAGTCTGTCCTGGCTTCATGCAGTTGTCTGGCCACCACATAGAAATCCTCCAAATGTTCTGCCATTCCTTCATCCATTGTATTTACATTCAGGGGTGTAGCTTCCAAGTCAAAGAGTGGTTGTTTATCATCCATTTGGTGGTCTTCTAACCTTGTGTAGGTGCCGACTGTACTCTCGGCTCGGAGGTAGAAAGGTAATTTCATGAGGTTAAGGCACCGCTTGACTACGTTTCTTTTTGGCTGAGGCTGGTTCAAGCTTGTATCCAGCAGCAGCCATTCCGAACAGCACTCGATCGCTCCCAGCGGGCACGGAACAACCATCTTGGTTTTGGCTGGCACAGTCTTGACAGGTTACTCAAGTAAGTGCTTACCAACTGCTACGGATGGTGATGTTGTGTCTAGCACACTGTCACACACAGGGGCCAGAGAGGACTTTTGTCTCTAAACTCGAACTTGTGGAGCTGAGATTTTCTATCCCATTGCCGACATCAGTGTAAAAGAATCTGACATTTCTTTCACTTTCCACAAGACAGTTCAACAATAAACACACCTAGTTTTATCCACCAGAATACCTATTTGAGCAATACATATAATTTTACAATTGCGTCGCTGTACAACAAGTGAGCACGCATGCAGAGAGAGCCCGCACTACGACTCTGCTGTAATGATGGTGATGGTCTTCCATATAAACCGAGTTTTTATGATAAACACTGCCTTTTTTTGTTCTTTCTCGATCCGCTGAGCTTGCTCACCGGTGACCAAGCCTTTTTTATGATGAGGCTCAGCCTGGCTATTCCGGTAACCATGAGGTCGGTGTGGCTGGCTCTGGTTCTTCGGCTCTGCCGTAAGACATTAGCACAGTTTCTTCACAAAGGATGGAGATATGAATCTAGCTGAATCAGTTTACATGTATGGAAGTTGTTCACTGCCAGAGATTGCTAGAAACTCATTTAGACCGCAAATAGATAAGTGCCTCAGCCCTTTAGGTATCAGAGACAAATATTTATGAATCTGCTTAATGCTAAATTCACCATTATATGGGCTATTAGGGAAGTTACTGCATTAATATCCAACACTTCAGTGATGGTCGACTCTACCCCAACACATATTAGTGACCTATAAATATGCCACACCATGGCAGGGTTTAACAAAAAGGATCCCTCAACATTTAACATATATTCCGACAGAGACATTTTGGAAGATGAGGAGGACCGCATGGATAGTGAACTGGATAGTAATGACAATGGTAGTGGTGTCGAGCCTGATTGATCATACTTTACCAAAACACACAAAACCCCAGAGTAATATGGCAATAATGTGTAAGACATATGACACCACTGATTTTGAAATTGAGGGCAGATGTGGAATATTTGATATTGTACAAGTGAAAGCTTTTCACAATTGTATATGTGACACATCAGTTTTTGCGTTTTCATTATACAGGGTCAAGCTTGATGCTATGCATTATTTTAAGCGTAATTTAAAGTAGTTAGTGTTCATTTTAAATAGGTTGAATTAGCTGGTTGTTCTGTTCTCTTATTATCTTGCAATACAAACACTCATTTTGATCTTGCTTCTTTCTAAAATTAGTAGTGATACTAGTAGCAGTAGTAGTAGTAGTAGTAGTTGTAGTAGTAGTAGTAGTAGTAGTAGTAGTAGTATTAGTAGTGGTATTAGTAGTAGTGGTAGTAGTAGTAGTATAGTAGTAGTAATAGTATTAGTAGTGGTAGTAGAAGTAGTAGTAGCATTAGTAGTAGTATTTGTAGTAGTAGTAGTGGTAGTAGTAGTAGTAATAGTACTACTAGTAGTAGTAGTAGTAGTAGTATCAGTAGTAGTAGGGGTAGTAGTAGTAGGAGTAGTAGTAGTAGTAATACTAGTAGTAGGAAAAGTAGGAAAAGCAGTAGTAGTGAGACTATTGCTTTTCAATAAATCTTTAATTGCTCATTTTGTAAGAAAACAAATATAACAACTCTCTTTGTTTCTTAGAACACCCATCAGTTGCATCTATTTCATTTTATCACACAAGTATACCTATCTGGAAAATCTAACGGCAAAGCATCTAAATCAGGGCTAGCTGCAGAGTCGGCAAAGGGATCGCTGGCATGACCAGACCGAGTTTCAGCACAGCAGAAGACTCAGTCATTAATGAGCCAGCTCAGTTTGCTGAGCTCATTAAACAAAGGACTGACCATTCAAGTCTAAAAAGAGGGCAGAGCCTATTAAGCCAACTTAATTAAAAGTTGTCCACTGAAAACTTCATTACGAGTATGAACAACATTACCTTCTTCTTGCTGGTTATCTTTTTTAGAAAAAGGAAGAGACAGTCGGGGAGGTGGTGTTGGGGCCTATGCGTGCTGTGGCATTGCAGAGAGCGTGGAGACGGACCCGGTGGGCATATCTGGCACAGAGTCTTTGGCTATCAGGTTGCTTGGCAGAATCTTTAGCAATTTAGCAGGTGATCTTGTTATCAAAGTAGTCTACCGCCAACCGAGTTTTAATATTAATGAATTTCTGGATGACCTGGAGCATTATTTTTACACAACAAAAGCCTTAAACCTTCATGTATTTTTGGGTGACATTAATATCGACATGCTGAACAAAACAGGGACTAGCGATGAATATAAAAGTATCCTTGCAACTGCAAGTCATTGTAGTTTAATTAATATTTCCACTCTAATTGAGCCATGTTTAGATTATATCTGTGTAAACTTTTGCGGAAAAGATTTTTCATCAGGAACAAATACTACTACCAAATCAGACCATCTTCCGACCTTGGCCTTGATTGAAAATATCACTAATAATTCTATCAAAAATTTTTGATACTTAATGGACCTCAAACATTTTAAAGAGAACAAACTTTTAGCAGATTGTCTTAACACAGATTGGTACAAACTTGTCTGCTTTCAGGCTGATGTAAATACTATGTATGTCTTAACACAGATTGGTACAAGCTTGTCTGCTCTCATGCTGATGTAAATACTGTGTATGTCTTAACACAGATTGGTACAAGCTTGTCTGCTCTCATACTGATGTAAATACTATGTATGTCTTAACACAGATTGGTACAAGCTTGTCTGCTCTCATGCTGATGTAAATACTGTGTATGTCTTAACACAGATTGGTACAAGCTTGTCTGCTCTCATACTGATGTAAATACTATGTATGTCTTAACACAGATTGGTACAAGCTTGTCCACTCTCATGCTGATGTAAATACTATGTATTTCTTAACACAGATTGGTACAAGCTTGTCCACTCTCATACTGATGTAAATACTATGTATGTCTTAACACAGATTGGTACAAGCTTGTCCACTCTCATACTGATGTAAATACTGTGTATGTCTTAAAACAGATTGGTACAAGCTTTTCCACTCTCATACTGATGTAAATACTGTGTATGTCTTAACACAGATTGGTATAAGATTATCTGCTCTCACACTGATGTAAATACTGTGTATGTCTTAACAGAAATTGGTACAAGCTTGTCCACTTTCATACTGATGTAAATGCTGTGTATGTCTTAACACAGATTGGTACAAGCTTGTCCACTCTCATCCTGATGTAAATACTATGTATGTCTTAACACAGATTGGTACAAGCTTGTCCACTCTCATGCTGATGTAAATACTATGTACGATGAACTTTCGTGCAAATTTCAATCAATATGTGATAAGCCTCTTTTAAAACTATCCAACGTCCTCAAGACAACAAAAATATAAAAACCTTGAATAAAAGATTAAATTTTATTAGTGCTCAGAAAAAAGAAAATTTAAACATCTTTAAATTCCCCTTTAAATACAATATTGGAACAAAAATTCAAATTTTTTTCGAAAGTTGGTAAACAAAAGAATACGTAATGCAAAATCCATGTATTTTAAAAATTTTCTAAACTCAGCAGGGAATTCCAAAACACACTGGCAATTTTTAAATCAGCAATTAAGAAAATCAACAACATGTAGCGGTGCTCCAAAATAAATTATTTACAACACTGCCGAATTTAAGAACCAACAAGAGATAGCCAATTGTTTTAACCAATATTTTACATCCATTGGAGCTACATTAGCCCAGACCTTCCAACAGTACCTCAGGTATGCGGGACAATGTGGAAAATGTTAATATGTTACCAACAGACCTGCAGTTTCAGTTCAGCAGTGTTGGTAGGGATTATGTTGAAAATTTGTTGTGTGGGCTAAATGCAAATAAAGCTACGTATAGGATTAGATTCATTTCCGACAAACTTGTGAAAGTTGCAAAACCTGCTTTAGCTTATCCTCCAGCTCATATTATAAACACAAGCTTACAATTAGGTATATTCCCTGATAGCCTTAAAATAGCAAAAGTTAAACATTTGTTTAAGAAGGGTTCACCAAAGCTTTTATCAAATTATAGACCAACATCCATATTGCCAGTTTTTAGTAAAATCTTTGAGAAAGTTGCTAATGCGCAAATATGCCAATATTTGGAAAATAACAGCATTTTTACTACACAACAATTTGGTTTTAAAAAAGATCAAAACACTAGCCAAGCATTACTTGAGCTCACAAATAAAGTTTTATCGGCAATGAATAATGGCAGAGCAGTATTAGGTATCTTTTTTTGATTTTAGTAAGGCTTTTGGCACTATTGACCAAAATGAACTCATTCACAAATTAAAATATATTCATTTTTTATTGTCTTCTATTCACTGGATAAAAAACTACTTGGAATATAGAAAGCAAGTAACCTTTATAGAAAACTATAAATCTAGCTTTTCAAGTATAAATTGCGGCATTCCTCAAGGTTCTATATTGGATCCAACCTTATTCTTAATATAATAATATTAATGATCTTGTGTTATCTACTAATCATCTAAAACCTACACTATATGCTGACAACACAAATTTATTTTTGAGTCGTTACAATTTGAATAATGACATTGATATAGTCAATAATGAACTTAAAAAAATTGAATAATTGTGTAATACAAATAAATTAACTGTAAACATGGACAAAACAATGTACATTGAAATGAGAAACCTTCCACAGACAATTAAATTAGAAGAATCTATAAACTTATTCAATTCAGAATTGAGAAAAACATCTTCAATCATATTTTTAAGAAATCATTTGGACATCTACCTGATATAGGACACGCACATCAATAAAATATATAAGCAGGTAGGATCTATTTCAGGCCTGATTAGTAGATGTGCTAAATCTTTACCTAGAAGTATTATGAAACTAATATACAATACATTTATTGACTCAAAAATTAATTACTGTCTTGAGTCCTGAAGAAATGGTCTGTTTTGTTATTTAAAAAATTCTAATATCACAAAGCATCTAATGAGCGTAATATTTAATAAACCACCACTAACTTCATCTCGGTCCATGTTTGTTCAGCGGTCTGTGTAGCCTGCTGACAAACTTTATCAATATAAAATTCTCTTGATAGTTCATTCAAAATTTTATTCAAGTGATGACAAAACAAAGAAAGATTCACACTATAACACCAGATTTTTAGAAACCAACCTACCTATGCCATTCTTTTATACTGCTTCAGATCAAAAAACAATCGAATACAGAGTACCATTACAGTGGAACAGTCTTCCAATAGACTTACGCACAAACCTCTGCTTGTACTAGTTTTTGAGTTATGACTATACTGGCTATATAAGGAGAAGTTCTTAGAGAAGAGTCAATCAGAGACAGCGGCGATCCCTGTGCATGTAGGTTTTTGTACACATAAACTAACTTCATGCATTTACATATATATTTTTAAAGGTATATTTGCATTGGTGAAACAGGCAGTGTATTTATTCTTGTAGAGTATAGATCAAGACAGGTAAACAAGCAGTCTTGCTGTATCCTTGGCATGAGTTCAGAAATGCTGAGAGTTGACTCACCTAGTCTCAAATAAAAGCGTTTATTAATTTTTGAGATTATAAAATAGTTTTCTTTGAGTGATATGTAAGGTTTTCCAAGCAAACTCGGAGTTGCCCCCTCCCATTTCAAAAGTGCTTTCTAACACAGAAATGTGCAAACACATAGGTGTAGAAACATTATAATTGATTTCAGCATAAATTACAACTATGAAACATCTTTGTTTGAGTAGTCCACCCTCTGAAGGAAAAAGCCAAAAGATAAGCTTATGTTTCTGCTCTACTAGTAAAATAACCAGCAGTTTTCTTTACAATATTTTGGGTGCTGCAAAAGGGGGTTATTAAAGGCAAAGACATATAATAACTTTTTGGGCAAGTATTGTAAACATCAAGCCAAGGTGTTTAATTTTTTTTTCGTTCGTAATTGTGGTATTTACATTGCAAGTATTAATTTCTGTCATATTCCTAGATATGACAGCTTTTACTGGCTAAAACTGACATCTTCCAATTTTTAGTTGTATAAAATACTAGCTGTACTGCCTGGCATTGCCCGAGTAATAAAAGAGTCTTTGGGAAACTTTTTATTTGTATTTAACATACAAAAACATTTGCCATTCTAAATTGTAAACTACATATCATGAGAAAATTGTTTTTGTAGCTAAAATAAATTAAGAGAAAAAATAAAAACAACTGTAAAGTTTTCAAACTTTGTAAAACAAGTGTAAATTTTAAAACTTCATATTATAGAAAGTATGTTTTGTGCAAGTCAATCTAATAGAAAAAAACTATTAAAGGTTCTGGGTGTAAATGTGAAATAATTAGTAAGTAATAGCTGAATTCAGTCTAATGCGGAAAATGATATTGCCTAGATCTTAATAACTACAGCTTGGCTCACCAACAGACATACAACCAACTTTGAGAAATATATGCATGTATATAGAAGATTGAGAAATGGGCATTATTCCATAAAGTGCAAGGAAACTTAAAAGAAAGTTATCATATTAAACAGCATCCTAATTAAAAAAATAACGTCAACACTTTTGTAAGTTTCTAAGGTAATATCACTTTGTGACTAAAATAACTGCAAAACTGAAACAATCATAAAAACCATATCATAGGTCTATTATGTATAAAAGTCTACTATTGTAGGATTTTTTATATAGTGAGATATTACAGGTAGTTTTTAGCTTAATTGGTGTTAGACACTAGGCTTTTACACGTTTCTCCTTTTTCAGTATTCATTTCTAAATTTTATTTATCTCCCATTGCAGCTACTTCTCCTAATCATGTTCATGGTAATCCTGAAAACTTACTGCATCTATTCAACCACAATTCATCATTGAATTACATTATCATAGTACAACTACTCTTGGTTATGCTTCTTATTTTTGTAAAAATGGTACAGTTTCTGTTTTACAACCATCTACCTCTGATTTACTTTGTTTGTAAGACATTCTCATACTGATTATATTCCTCATTTTTGTAAAATAGTTGCTGCTTCTTTTTTACCTTTATATTACATTCTAGTAATCTTTCTGATGCTTTTACTAAAAGGTTTTTTGGCATAACCAATACTTGCACTGTTATAGCTAATTTAAAGGTTGATTTGCAACAAAATTCACATTACAGTTATTTAATATCAAAAGATTCACCATGTCTTACTCTGTTGTGTTGTAGGTGCCAAATATGTGGAAAAGATACTACAAGGTCTTAAAAGCTCAAAAACGAAAAGCCGCCGTAGATTGGAATCTCTTTATTTCTCTGACGTAGTCATGATATTTATTTATTGTCTTGTCACAGATGTTCTCACGTAAATTGAAAGGCCAATAAATAGCTCAATATAAAACTTATCATAGCACTAGTTTATGACAAACACTTCGGGTTTTACCAAAGACCCGTATCAAACATAGATGCTCGCCACTTTACAGTTTTGTTTCGGCCTAGTCTAATTGGCAAGTCGTAATCTGATCATGTGACACAATAATTCGCAAATAATTTTTGCAGCACTTTTCGATTATCACAGGTGACCAACAGGCTCGTCATGATCATCAGACAATGATATGTACTCCTTCGAGGTAAGGCTAATAAATTAAATGAATTTCACGGCATGTTATAAGATATCACTGCTAAAAGTGACAGCATTTACAATGACGATAAAACAGACGTGTAAGAACAATAGACATGGTTTTATTGAATGCGTGAAGTACATTTGTGAAAATATTTCGACAAATAAGATTGCATGAAAGTGTAAACAGAAACCATCTAACACAGCTACATAACATTTGAGCCGTTTTGGAAAGATAATCCAAACTGCGGCGGTCTCGTGTGGCTGCGATTAACTGTTTGTTTTTTAGCTTTTAAAAGCTTGTAATCACCTTTCCACATATTTTGCACCTACAACACAACATAGTAAGACATGGTGAATCTTTTGATACCAAACAACTGTAATGTGAATTTTGTTGCAAGTCAACCTTTAATGCTTATTGAAACATATGAATGTTTCTAAAATTACAAATGAAAATGACCGCGCAAAGAAAGCTTCATTTGTATTCATAGTTTTCTTCTCAGATTTGTATGCAGTGTGAAAATGGTATAAACATTACCAAAGAGGCAATGTTTATGCTTATAATATTAATGTAGCTAATGTTAATGTAGCTTAATATCATTAAATGGTTACAATTGCTACTTACAATAATTTTGTTTAGTTTACTAAGATAACAAAATTCTTATTCATTCAAAGTTGGCTTTTTCTTGTCAAATAGCAATTTTGATAGTTGCTCAGGTGTATTCTAGTTTGATGTGGCTTTTTCTTATGCTTGTATTTGTGTTTTCAAAGAACCTTTCTGTTATTCATTGACTCATAAATTTCTGTGCACAGTTTGCTCAAAAATATTGCATGAGTGTAGGCTCAGTTGTACATCATTCTTGTAAAAGTTTGTAGCTACTGGTCAAACTAGGGGCTGCTCCACTGTTTTTTTATAATTTTTCTCAATAATATGTTAATAATTAATCAATAGGTGTTTTAATGATTTATTCATCATTATTTACAGCATAAGCCTTTATCAATCATTTTAAATTGAAATGTTTAAATAATACTATTAATATTGAATAACAACATTACTTGTACATGTAGCATAATAATTAGCTACTTTGCAGAAGTTGCCTGTCAAGCTGAGGAATAAGTCTTATTTTTATGGTTTCTTTGAAGCATTTTGGTTTACACTGCAAATTTAAATTTGTTCAAATGTTTAAAAAAATTTTGTTTAGTTTTGGCCTCACTTTCAAACCAGTATTAATGCACAAAATCTAACATGGAAGAGAAGGTCGTAAGCCACAAGTGTCTAAAGACACTATAATAAGTATATTAGAAATAAAAATACCTTATTAGAATTGTCAAGAAGTTATATCACCAGCGTACTCTAAAGCCTTAAAAATAATACTATATTCACTCTAAAATCATGGTGATAAGAAATTTGGCATCACTTATGCACAAATATTACTTTGCACTAGGTTGCCACGCCAAATGAAACACTATATTCTGTCTCCCACAATTTAAAATGTGAACTAAATAAGTACGAGTTGATTATTTGTTCAAATAGTTCAAGGTTGCTGAAAGCTCTCTAATTTTTTATAAAGATCGCAGTTCACATAAGCCTACCAGAGACAGGAAAAGGCTATAATTATTGTAAAGATTTAATAGATTTTGAAGTATTGTGCATGTTAATTGTTGATACGTGTTTATCTGTATGAGGAAAAACTCTAATAATAACTAATGAGCAAATGATATTGCAGGTAAATAGCAGGTGAATAGCTGGTAAACAGCGTTTAGCACAGCTGAAGCTGAGCACAGCTGCTATACTTCAAGAACTTCAGTTTTAAGGGGTGAGATTTAGATCAATATTTTCTTCAGAGATAATTTGACAATATCAAGCCAGTGCTTTCTTCATGTGAAAACCAAAGTTAAAGCCAAATGAGTTAACGCATGGATGTTCGCCATAGAATTAAATTAGCAACGAAGTTTGCGAACATTTCAACATAATTACAGATTACAAATCAAATCGTAGAAAAATTTAAATTAGATGAAATCAATTGGATGGCATAACATTTAATGGTGATAGTTTGTGGTAATTTTGAAACTAAAAGTTGTACTAATACCTGAAACCTTGAATACTTTGAAAATACCTTGAAATTTTCGACTTTAAAATTGTCTTACCTTTGTGGTATGATTCATTAAACTTTAATAGTCAAAGGTTTGTTTGCTCTTGAGTGCTCTAATTTGTTGATCCTGTAAACTGGTCATTTTTATATTAAATGTGTTTGTTTACTTGGAGTGATGCCGGCACAATGGCTTGTATTACTATATAATAATTTATAAGCAATATCAATATTTGCTCAGTAAAATTCAGCTTGTATGCTTGGCGGGGGTAAAAAGCTAAATGACAATAAGTTTTTATTCATTATTTTTAAGTAGCAACTGCCATCTATTGACTTTCCAAAAGCGCATTCATAAAGTAGAATTAAAATATTAGATGTGTCCTTAACCCAAAACTATCCCGTTTGCATTGCTTTGGGTGAAACAATTAATTAAAATACTTTTCATTCAGTCGGTGCTTGTCAATATGACACATTGAATAGAGAGCAATCTTGCTCCACATTTGTTTAGTCACTTCCCATTTTATACCCGGCTTAGAGTAGTAAGCTCAAGGCTATAAGTTCTAAATTATTAAAATTTAACACGTAACTAAATCTTTAATATCATTTATAATCTGGAAGTAAAACAGGCCTAATGCATCTATGATGTTAGCGGGAGGCTTTGTAAACAACTCTATATACGTACGTTGCTCCTTTCATGTATTTCAATGTGGCTGCCTAGTGCACTAGTGGTCCAGTGGCACGCCTACCTTTCACTAATTTCAGAATGATTTGTCTTATCTTTAACTCTGTATATCTCCCAACAACCCTTTGCCAAATCTACTTAACCAAGCATCTCTCTTCTTTATCTTTTGCCACAAAAAACGGTAGACAGAATCACCACAGCTACAACTAAAACGGCCTAAAAATATTGAGTAAAAGTTATATAAATTTTTTTTTACATATAGATGTATTCACTAAGAGCTCATACAAAAATGTTCATTAAATTATTTGTACTGTTAATTGAACAAAATGTGACTCACGCTGTTTTGCTATTTCATCATTAAACCGTAGGCCTACTACCGTTCTTGTAAAGCTGGTAAATATCTTACTTAGCAGGCTTTGAAAGAGTTATTGTCGGTAATGTACTTACCAGTCCTTTATTTTAGTACTATTTTGTTATTAGTGGGGAACTGGATTATTAGTAGCTAAAAAAGCATTTTGTTAGACAAACCATATGTAACGTGATTTCTACTGTGATGTTATAATAACAACAACCATTTCTATTACTGTTGCTTCATATGATGGATGTAGCTTTGTTATAGCTACACCATGTTCATATAGAGATCACTTCTGGAAATCTTTTAGTCAGATACAGTAACTAAATTGATATTGATGTTAGATTGTAAGCAATGTAGAGAAATTCTTGTTAGTCTTATATCAATATTGAACTTTTGTATTTAAACTACAGGGCACCCTCGAGATACGATGTTGATCCATTCCAAGGTTGGCATTGTATAGTGAAAAAATCGTATGTAGGGGGTATAGAAACAGCTATTGTAATTATACAATGCAAAATAAAAATAGTAAAAATCGTTCAAAATTTTATAAAAATGCTGTACATATTGAAAATTAGTAACAAAATAATATGTTAACTTTAGTAACGATAGTTACCTACAGTAGCTGCATTGTATTAAGTGCACCTAGCAAATATAAACTGCAATACTGTAAAATGCAACATCATAATGTCTGTACCAAGTGCAGTATGTATAATAAAATGTTCTCACCTTTAAGACGTACGTATAACATAAACTTTCAGTCCACTTCAAATAAGTTTAGCTTGCTAAACCCGCACTGAAAACTAAGTCTTATAGTATGTTTTTCAACTATTTTGCTGAATTTCAATTTTTTATCATGAAAATTGTATTCTTCATCATATGCTGCTTCACTTTCACATTTGGTGTGTCAGGTTTAAACCTTTTTCAACTTAATTCCACAAAAATGGCCGAATGAGGCAGTTGTCGAAAGCGGCCTTTCGCACACTTGACATTTTAATGGCCATCTAAAAGAAAAAGGAAATTTTATTTACTATGCATGATGTACATACATTTGAAGTAACGTGACTTTAGCTGGTACATGTAGCGAGTAGTGCAGAGACAAGACAAAGATGTACCAATGCTAATTATATTACATTTCACATAAAAACAAATTTAATACACAATGAAATGGAATTTTTTAGCAGGCTAAAAGAAGTTGTCTAGTCCTGTCCTATTTTTGGACTGGTTTGAAAGAAAAAGTTTCACACTTCAAGGTTATGAAAAACAGAAATGAAAAAGAAAGACATAGCTTTCCTGATGGTGCAGAGAGTGCTCTAACAAACAAGCTAACTTGGTGCAATGTAGAAGATAGCCTACTTGATCACTTATTGAGGATTCTGCTTGCCGGTGCAATGTAAATACTAGTGCAATACATGCCAGAAAGTATTATATATATATATATATATATATATATATATATATATATATATATATATATATATATATATATATATATATACATACATACATATATACTCATGCTGCAGACAGTACTGTTTCAACTATTGAACCCTCATCAGTGCAGGTGAGAGCTCAGGCAAGGGACACAAATCCTATCACCAATTTATATATATATATAAAATGTTTCCTCACCCCAGTTAATTCATATGAGTGGTAATTTCTGCTCTGACTCGATTTTCCTACCAGAGACCTGGGAGTTTGAGCACTCGCCTCAAGATCTTAGCTGTTTCCAATAGCGCACTTTTCTGCAACTCACCTGAGTTGATTGCTGTCGGTATCTGGGCAAGCCACATTTTATGCGCCGGTGTTATTGCGCCCAGTGCCCCAATGACTACTAGAATTACAGCTGTTCTTACATTCCAGCATTTTTCAATCTCTTCTCCAAGAGGGCGAAATTTCTCAAATTTTTCTTTTTCTTTGCTGGTTATATTGTAGTCGTTGGGTACTGCTATATCTATTATACATTTATTAGCCCTCTTGTTCTCCTTGTCCACCACCGCTATATCTGGTTGGTTTGCTAGGACATGCTTGTCAGTCCGGATGTAAAAGTTCCAGAGGATCAAAGCGCGGTCATATATATACATTTATATATATATATATATACATATAAAAAATTGTTTCCTCACCCTGTTAATCCGTATGGGTGGTACTTTTTGCTCTAACTCGGGTCTCCCATCAGAGACCTAGGAGTTTGAGCACTCACCTCAAGATCTTAGCTGTTCCCAATAGCGTACTTTTCTGTAACTCACCTGAGTTGATTGCTGTTGGTATCTGGGCAAGCCATATTTTATGTGCCAGTGTTATTGCGCCCAGTGCCCCAAAGACTACTGGAATTACAGTTGTTCTTACATCCCAGCATTTTTCAATCTCTTCTCCAAGAGGGAGACATTTCTCTACCTTCTCTTTTTCTTTGCTGGCTAAAAAAAGAGAAGAGAAGTATATATTATATATATATTAAATATAATATATACATATCTATATGTTTATATATAAATATATAAATACACATATATACATTTTTATATATAAATATATATACATGTATTTATATCGACGATATTTATAATGTTGTCTTTCGTATATATATATACATGTATATATACATATATATATATATATATATATATATATATATATATATATATATATATATGTAGTATATGTGGTTTACACTCTAAAGTAAAGTGCTCAATAATCGAGTCAATTAGAGCTGTGTATGAAGTTTATTAAAAACTACAGGTTAAAATCATTAATACTATTAGTTTCATGCAATGGGCCACGCGATGGGCAAGAGACACAAACATATGTAGGCTTCACCGAAACAACTTTTAAAACAAGACTAACCAACCACGAAACATCCTTTACGTATCCTACTAAAAGGCTACAAACAGAATTGCGTAAATACATATGGAACTTGAAAGGCAAGAACATTCGCTATAATATAACCTGGAAGATCATCAAAAGAGTGCGGACTTACAACACATCAAAAAAATCTTGCCAGTTATGTCTATGGGAAAAGTACTTCATCATATTCGAACCGAAGTTAGCCAGCCTTAACACTAGAAGTGAGCTGATATCCACATGCCGGCATGCCAGAAAACACCTAATCAGCTCAATAACATAATTTGACTACATAATTTGCTGTATGCTATAATATATATCTCACACAATAGTATTAAGCCCTCAGCTTAATTAAGTAATTTTATAGCTTGCACATTATACATTTTAGTCATGCTCCCTAAAGAATGCGACACGATTGCATGAAACTAATAGTAGTAATGATTTTAACCTGTAGTTTTTAATAAACTTCATATATATGTATATATATATATTTATATATATATATACATATATATATATATATATATATATATATATATATATATATATATATATATATATATATATATATATATATATATATATATATTTATCTATAAACACAGAGTTTCAATTCGGAACCACCAGGTCTGCAGACAGGTAAGCTAATCTATTAGAATATGCGTCCAATTGATGATTAATAATAGTGATTAATGATACTGATTGAAAATAGTAGAGTAATGGAATATTAAATAAAAATCACTCAATACACTAGCTACAGAGGGATTTATAGTATAATCCATTGTTGGGAAAGAGCGCTGTGCCCAGGATCGTAGATATCGATCTCATTGCCACTGCAGCCATTGGGCTGAGCTTTTAAGACACCAAGAAAAGCTTGATTACCTTTAGGATACTCAGGCTATTGAGAAAAAATCAAAAAGAAACCGAAAATAATATGAAAGAAAAACAGAAACAAAACAATGGAAAAGGTGTGAAGATTAAAAATAGAGCAAAAGTGTAAAAAGGGGAAGATTTGATCGCTTTGGCAGAGTTGTATGTGCACACTCTCTGCAGGTTTGCATATGGTTTATTGCCTATCTTACATTTATTTTGATTTATATTAGTTAATTATTTAAATATATATATCGTCGGAGTTGAAAACCCGTTGTTGCTTGACTGTCTTGCGGTGAGTAAAGGGACTCAGCAGTTTCCTTTACAGTATAATATAAAAATTACTTACTTGTTACTTAATTGCTATAGATCTGCTTCAAACAGACATAGGTCTGCTCTCCTCAGGTGATGACTTCAAAAAGGATTTCTGAAGTAAGACTGTCATAACATATAGAAGCATGCAGAAAATAATGACATATGTCAAGCTCTCTCCTTCATGTGCACAAGTACACATTTTAGCTAGATTTATGCAAACTGTCTAGACATGGTCAGTGTTGAATAAGACTGAATCATACCTACTACTACTGTTTGACCAACAGCTGCTAATAGCAAACACAGGTAATACACTATGAAAATGGTTTCAGAGCAAGAATCTGTAGCCTATGCATAGAAAGTGAGCATATTATCATATTAAATAGTGAAGTTGTTCCTGTCTCATGATTTGTATGAAAGATGGTTTTTCATTGTGCACCTTCTATCACCCTTCTATCTTGCGATTATATTACCCTCATCATCCACTGTGGTGCATTGGTTGCTGATTTTTGATGAATTTTTTTTTGTCTAACTTGTACTGATAACTCACATTACTATTTGTTCGTTACTAGTACATTTTTAGCCTACAGCTTTTCAATTTACTATATTACTAGCACCTATAATTTCGCAGTCAGCCATTTTGTCAAAAATAAATGGCAGCAAAATTATCTTTATTGCTTTGACTTTGAGTTTCAATCAAAATTTCTCATATGATGTAGTCACATTTTGTAGATAACAAAGTTAAAGCTGAATTGGGAATGAAATTGCTAGACCAATCAAAACTAAAGGTAAACATGTGGTTCTAGAATCTTTTTATATTTGAGATTAGGCTGCAGAGAATGAAAGGATAAGCCCAAGATATTCTAGCTCAGCCACGATAACGTAGGTAGATGCCATAACATAAAAATTAGCCACAAGTTGTGGCTGTCCAATAAAAGCAGATATTCATGATTAGTCTATGGGCATGATTTGATAATCTAACTCACAAATATTTGTGAGTTAGACACAAAAGCATAGATACCATTCGTTGATAACTAGCTACAAGTTTTGGCTGCCCTGTAGAAGTTCTATTTTATTAACTGAGTTGCTTATTATGCTATGTCAACTTTGCCTTGTGTGATTAACTAGATTATCAACTGGCAAGCTATTATGTTAGACAATAATAGGAGTGTTAGTATAAAATCTGACCAAATAGCATTTACATTCATGCACTAACAAAACTGAGTTCTTTGTTAGTTACTGACTTATACAAATACTTGTTTTCACAGAAAACAGTCAATTTAGTTAACTGATTTTATCACCTGTGGGAACGCCTATCAATTGCTAGAACTCAGTAAGCTTTGAGCGGTGCATTAGCAACATATGCAAAACCCTAAACACGTCTACACACTCTAACGGAAAAAGACAATGGAGCAGCAAGCATCGGTGAGGCAGTATTTAATAGTCAATCCTGGTTGTGAAGTCTTACAGCCATATTACATCACTTTATTGGTCTGAAGTTGTTTACTGACAGACGCTACATTTCATTTTAAATTCATGTTTGTTTTCTTTGATTACAGAAGCCCCAGGTAATCATCAAGCTGACTGAACATGGTCCTCAATATGATCTAGGAGTATTTGAAGAACTAGTAAAACAAGTACCTGGCGATGAAGACACAGAGGTTTATGTTATAAGTGTTTCTGGAAGTTTCCAAACTGGCAAAACCTTCCTACTCAATCTCTTCGAGATTTACCTCGACTACTACACTCAGGTAAATAACACTTAGAGAAGTAATCAAACAGCATTGGTATGATTGCATATTAATAATTAATAATATGAAAGATCTCAGTCAATCACTGGTTTGACAACTTTACACTAAAAATTAGCGTTTCATTATCATTACTAAACAATTTGTTACAACTTTGAGTTGGAAGGGCTTCTCTGAAACAGTGCTATAAATGTTGTTTAATAGATTTGAGTGTTAGTTTTGAGAAGGTGAAATTACAAAATAATACAAAGTTTTGACAAAATGTATAGTGGATGGTTTTATACCAGTAATCATTAAAAACCAATGTTTCTATTATCTTTTTTACACAGTGTATTGAGGTTTGACTAGCAATTTGCTTTAACAAAATGATTTGAAAAATATAGATTGCATTTTTGGGCAAACAACAAACAGCCATAATATAAACAGCTGAATGCGTAGTATTCGTAATTTTTAGTTTCAAACAGATGATGGTTGGATAGCTGCGAGAGACCAGCCAATCAAAGGATGGAATTGGAGGAATAGCCAAAAAACTGTTACTCATGGAATTTGGATGTATGTGTACCCAAAGCTCATCAACAATGTATGTATTAAAAAGATTCATCAGCAACGTTGTATTACAGACAACAACAACAAAGGCCTAATATATACCATAAAACATAAATGTTATATGTATACCTAAAGAACATCAATTATGTAAGTGTACCTAATGATCATCAATTATGTATATATATAATTGATATATAATTAATATATATATATATATTTATATATATATAAATATACATATATTAACTATATATCAATTACATATATTTATATATATAAATATACATATAATTTAATTTTACCTGATGAATGGTAACAACAATGAAACTTTCAGTAGTAAAGTGTTTTAAAAATTTTCAGTTATTAATACATTTTATATAAATGCTCTATCTTAATATTGAGCACTCTCTTCTAGTGAACTGCAACCTTCCTCTTCATCAGTATATATATATATAAATATATATATATATATAAATATATATATATATATATATACATGTATATATATATATATATATATATATATATATATATATATATATATATATATATATATATATATATATATATATATATATATATATATATATATATATATATATATATATATATATATATATATATATATATATATATATATATATATATATATATATATACATATATATTTACCTAAAGATCATCAATAATGCATGGGTACCTAAAGACCATCAATAATGTATGTACCTAAAGATCATCAATAATGTATGTGTACCTAAAGATCATCAATAATGCATGTGTACCTAAAGATCATCAATAATGTATGTGTACCTAAAGATCATCAATAATGTATGTGTACCTAGAGACCATCAATAATATATGTGTACCTAGAGACCATCAATAATGTATGTGTACCTAAAGATCATCAATAATTTATGTGTACCTAAAGACCATCAATAATGTATGTGTACCTTAACATCATTAATAATGTATGTTTACCTAAAGACTATCAATAATGTATGTGTACCTTAAGACCATCAATAGTGTATATTCACCTAAAGATCATCAATAATGTATGTATACCTAAAGACCATCAATAATGTATGTGTACCTAAAGATCATCAATGATTTATGTGTACCTAAAGACCATCAACAAAATATGTGTACCTAAAGACCATCAATAGTGTATATTCACCTAAAGACCATCAATAATGTATATTCACCTAAAGACCATCAATAATGTATGTGTACCTAAAGATCATCATTAGTGTATATTCACCTAAAGACCATCATTAGTGTATAATCACCTAAAGACCATCAATAATGTATGTGTACCTAAAGACTATCAATAGTGTATGTGTACCTAAAGATCATCAATAATGTATGTGTACCTAAAGATCATCATTAGTGTATATTCACCTAAAGACCATCATTAGTGTATATTCACCTAAAGACCATCAATAATGTATGTGTACCTAAAGACTATCAATAATGTATGTGTACCTAAAGATCATCAATAATGTATGTGTACCTAAAGACCATCAATAATGTATGTGTACCTAAAGATCATCAATAATGTATGTGTACCTAAAGACCATCATTAGTGTATATTCACCTAAAGACCATCAATAGTGTATATTCACCTAAAGACTATCAATAATGTATGTGTACATAAAGACTATCAATAATGTATGTGTACCTAAAGACCATCAATAATGTATGTGTACCTAAAGACCATCAATAGTGTATATTCACCTAAAGACCATCAATAGTGTATATTCACCTAAAGACTATCAATAATGTATGTGTACATAAAGACTATCAATAATGTATGTGTACCTAAAGATCATCAATAATGTATGTGTACCTAAAGACCATCAATAGTGTATATTCACCTAAAGACCATCAATAGTGTATATTCACCTAAAGACCATCAATAATGTATGTGTACCTAAAGACTATCAATAGTGTATGTGTACCTAAAGATCATCAATAATGTATGTGTACCTAAAGATCATCATTAGTGTATATTCACCTAAAGACCATCATTAGTGTATATTCACCTAAAGACCATCAATAATGTATGTGTACCTAAAGACTATCAATAATGTATGTGTACCTAAAGATCATCAATAATGTATGTGTACCTAAAGACCATCAATAATGTATGTGTACCTAAAGATCATCAATAATGTATGTGTACCTAAAGACCATCATTAGTGTATATTCACCTAAAGACCATCAATAGTGTATATTCACCTAAAGACTATCAATAATGTATGTGTACATAAAGACTATCAATAATGTATGTGTACCTAAAGACCATCAATAATGTATGTGTACCTAAAGACCATCAATAGTGTATATTCACCTAAAGACCATCAATAGTGTATATTCACCTAAAGACTATCAATAATGTATGTGCACATAAAGACTATCAATAATGTATGTGTACCAAAAGATCATCAATAATGTATGTGTACCTAAAGACCATCAATAGTGTATATTCACCTAAAGACCATCAATAGTGTATATTCACCTAAAGACTATCAATTATAGTGTATATTCACCTAAAGACTATCAATAATGTAGGCATGTATCTAACGGTCATCAGTAATGTATGCCTGTCTAGAGACTATCAATAATGTGTATCTACTTAGTTTCAACATTGACATGTATGTTTATATGATAAAGTTATCCTGAAATTGTCATTTTCCAGTAAGAATTCCCTGAACTTCATTGCATTCCTATGACAGTTTTCGTAATCTCTATTTTGCGTATTTGTTTAGTCTGTCTACTTAATGACTTATTATGTTATTCAATAGTGGGTGTGTAAAATCTAATCACTTCACCTTTTCATTTGTTTACTAACTAAACTGAATTTTCATGGTTTCCTAATTTATACAAAAACTTGTTTTCACAGAAAGCACTCATTCTATTGGACTGCCAGGGAACCTCAGATTCTATGAAAAGTGACGCAACCATAGACAACTTGATTCTATTCCTTGCACTACAGTTGGGAGATGTAAACATCCAAAATGTCAATAAACCTTTCGGAAGTGATGCCCTTTCTCATCTCAGTGTGAGTTGAGTTCAATATGATCTGTACAGTAAATAATTGTAACCCTTTCTCAAGAATTACGTTAGAAAAAAATTATTTCGAAACTATTTTTGAGAGAAAGTGACAAAAAGTGACGAGTTAGTGTTGGGAGAAGTGGAGAAAAAAAAAAAGAAAGAAACAGAAAAGCAGAGATAGATTAGGAGAGCAAGTAAGAGTTTGTGAAATGGGCTAGTCAGAACAAAAGAGAGGGAGAGAAAAAGAAGGAAAGAAACAGAGTGAAAGAGAGAGTGAATAAGCAAGCAATAGCAAAGAAAAAAAATGAAACAGAGGCGGAGAAAGTGAGAGGGAAGAGACAGAAACAAAGACGCAATCGCTATAGAGAGCAAAAGATAAGAGTTTCGTATAATAAGATGCATTGAGGAAAAATATGTAAAGGATTAGAGATGCAAGTCGAGAAAAAATGATAAAAGACAAAGGGGAGAAAATGAAAAAGAAGACAAAGAGGAGAACAATTAATGATTGCAAGGGAAAAAGGATCAAAAGAACAAAGAGACAGAACAAAGAAGAGAAAAGATTGATGAAAAGTCGGAGATGAGTAAGAGAGTAGGATGAAATGAGACAAAGAGAGAAAGATATAGACTGGTATTTAGAACCAGATGAAAATTGAGATGTGGGAGAGAGAGCAATAGACCACAAGAAAAGTGTGAAAAGAGTTAATGCAGAAGTAGGGTGATATAGCACAAAAACATGAAGGAGAGCAAAATAAAGAGGTACTGAGATAAGAAAGGAGAAAAACAGAGAGAATAAAAAACAAGCAAAAAGATTTAAAGAGAATCGCGAAGACAGAGACAAAGAAATTAAGACAGAAAATAAATAAGAAGACGCAAATAGAAAGAGCGGAAGGGACTAAAAGATGGAATTTTTGAGATAAAAAAGTATAGAAACTCAATAGGAGAGAAAAATTAACAATGCAGATAGAGAAAGAGGAGATCAGTAGAAAAGAGAGCAACATATGCAGAGAACTATGGTGAATGAAGGACATGATAAGAAAGAAAGAGATTTTGATGGGGGAGCAATGATAAGTTGAAGGAAAATATAAAAAAATAAGGAAAATTACTAAAGCAAGAGATAAATAGGAATACGAGCATGAGAAAGAGGGAGCGAAAAAGCAGGAAAGAAAAGAAGAAAATAATCCAGGAGACAAGGAATAGAGAATGTGAATAAAAATAAATGAATGGCAAAAGAGAAAAGAGCTTGCAAAAGTTAGCTAGTTAAGTTCAAGCAAAAGAGGATAGTTCTGCCAAAACGATTGAAAACCTTTCATTAGTTAGGTATAGTAGACTTCAGTCCAACGAATGTTATATATATGAATTTTTATGACTTTTTTACTTGTGCTTCAACGAGTTAAAAAAGATGCTGATACATATTTCGTAGTTCTCTAATATGAAACTAGTTAAAATATAGTAAAGTAATCTTTGTAACTATAGCTACTTATTCAGTGTGGTGATATGCAATAAAATGTAACATTACTACGCATTGTATCATATGATGTTCTTACCTTCAAGACAGAGGTAGTGGCTATCCACGGTGTGGGAGAGATTTGACAGCAACTCACACACTAGAATTTTGTGACTGTATTTAACAAAAATTCTGAATTCACCTTCCATGAATTTAGCCTATTAAACACAGACACTTGAAACTAAGAGTTAAGATTTTCACTACTGCTAAGTTTAATTTTGACATCTTCCTAGTTTTTAATATTTGTTTCCGGCTTAGCACTTTTTGTTTCGCTCTTACTATAACTTTTAGCTGATCTTATGAAAAGCTTTTTCCAACTAATTCAACAAGAAGGACCAAGTAATGTTGTTCAAATTTAAACTTTGGAAAAACATGTTGATGTCCTGTGGTGGAGAAAAATGCTGTAATAATGGTCCGAAAAAACTTCATGTTTTACATCTTAAGGCTAAAAGCTGCAAGGCAGAGACACTGTAACCTTGGGGTCTACCGTATTATATTCCCTTACAAAAGTAAGGCTGTTCTAACAAATATTCCTAGACTAGCTGTTCCACCCG